>NC_058412.1:25368708-25551702 GCF_002201575.2 Neomonachus schauinslandi | reverse complement strand
GACGGCCGCCTGCCGCGGACCGCGTGGGGAGGGAGCGGCCCGGAGGCCGACCTCGCCGCCTCCCCCACCCGGGTGGCATCCCGCCGGGCAGCCCGGGGCCGGCCGCCCTCTCGCTCACCCCGGAGTTGGGCGAGAGGGAGAGTCGCCGCCTTGGCAGCATGCGCCCTCCCTCGGGACCAGGCTCGAGGCAAGAATGTGCTCCCGGTGCTCCCGGACCCGAGCCTACTTGTCGCCTCCTCCGGCTCCCGGGAAGCGGGCAGCCGAGCGCTGCCACCCCCGGGAGGACGGTTTGCCCGGCGCCCGAGCCCCGCTTCCCCCACCCGGAGCCGAGGGAGGGACGCGCGTTCCAGTGCTCGCGGTTGCTCCCCGCCGGCGGTCCGAGAGGCGCCCGCGATCCGGGCAGTTCTCGGTCTGGCAGTGTGCACGGCCGATTCTGCTCACCCGTCTCCTGCGGGGAAGTCTTCTCCCTCTTCCGCTGGCAGTTTAGAAAGAGGCAGCGTTCCCCTCACCTTTAAGGTGCTCAGCTGTCTGGAAAGGAGTGCAGGGTAGTACTTTTTCCCGTTGCCAGACTAGAGAGAAGGTCTCCGCCTGTGAGATCTGTTGCAGGAGGGCCTTTTCTGGGATTTGCAGCTCCTGTATGCTGGGGGTAGGGTGGAAGTATTGCCAAGCAGTGGCTTGGGGTGGCCTCCCAGCTCTTTTGTCAGTGTTTTCATTGTTACTGTCATTCACGGAAAGGGGCAGCTGGAGATGGCATCAGCACTTTTGCTCGGCAGCTTCACCAGTCTCTAGTCGCTCAACACCAAGCAGGTGCTGGAACTACCTAACGAATTAGATTAGGGTCTGAGCGAATTTAGTCTTCTGTCGACACTGTCTACAAACATTTTAGAGCTCTTTATGTAAGAAAGCCTAGGGACTTTACCTTTAATAAACGTTTTGTTAGGACGACTGTTTTCTGGGATTACTTTCAGGAGTCACATTTCTGGTAAGTTAACGAGGAAAGTTCTACTGTGATTCCTAATAGTTTTCAGTCATTTGGTATTGGCTTATCAATAACTGGACCTAACTTTAATGTGGATCGCATCATGTTTCCGTTTGTAAATAGTTGGGTTGGGTAGTGACATGGTTTGTGAGACGACAAAGATTTGGAAGAAAATTCATTTCTCTGAAGTTGCTAGACGGGCTCATAAATATATGCACTTTCCTGACTTCCTGAAGATGTGCTATGTTAAGAAGACACAAAAGAATCATAATGATTGGATTTGCAAGCCTAACAGGTAGCTGTCGTTTTGTACTAAGCAAATGATATTTGGCTTTCCTTCATGGTCCTAAAGTACTTCATAAGCATTTAATCAATTCCCACAGCCTGAGAATGTCAGTTAAGCTTTTCTTGTTCAACATATGGGGATGTGCCCAAGACTCTGTACTAGCCAGTGGCAGAACGGGAATTGAGAAATGGGAGTCCCTGGCTCCTGGGCTTGTCCTCCATTAAATGCATTATTAATATTCAATTTATCAATGCATAATTGTCTTTTCTGGGTTACAAGTCACTAAGCTGCTTCCTTCAATGTGTTTTGAAGGGTTAGAAAGTCTCAGTTTTCACTTTCATGGCCATCTTCTGATTTATTTCTTTTAGTTTTGTTTTCTATATCTTTCTAGATGTGTTTTATACTTTTTTATGTAGTTTGCCTTGAAATTTGGGCAAATGATTCTGGAGGAATTTTTATAGATTCTTGAATATTCTTAGGGTAGTAAAATAAGACATGGTTCACACTTTGGACTTGAAAAGACGTCTTCAGTAATGTTCTCAATTATAAGAAGAAACCTTTAATTCAGCTCAAAACATTCTCTGATTACAGCTATTTATTAGTAGTGAATGAAAATGAACTATTTTCTTTTTCTTTTTTTTTGGTGTAAGCACAGTTTTTTTTTTTTTACAGTGTTTTATTAGTTTCAGGTGTACAGTATAGTGATTCAACAATTCCTAAAATGGACTATTTTCTTAAAAATTTGAAATGCAGTCTTATTTCCCTAAATTCTCAATGAAATCAATAATGCCATTTTGATAATGTGAATTGTTATAGAGAATGTTATTGTTAAAAAAATTCAAAGCAAGTGTGGCGTGTGTGTGTGTCTATATGTGTGATTTTAAACTTAAGTAATAATAAAGGGTGAATTTAAAGCAATGTAGTTGTAAAAGGTTATTTTGTATTTTAAAAATAAGTGAAGTAAAAATAGGTAAGTAAACTTTGACTTGGTCTAGTAACTTATTTAACATTATTCCAGTGTACCTACGTTGATAACATTGACCACTGGAAAAATTTTACTTGTGTTATTGTTTCCCCTAGTGAACTAGCCCTAAAAACTTGAGTAATAGGAGAGACAGATGTGATTGTGAATTGTCTTTCTATCCTTCCTACAGCATTCAGATCATGTGCATAGAATTAAAGTATTTGGTTACTGTTATAAGTAAGGGTGAAATCACATTTGCTTCAGTTACATAGCTAGCTCAGGAAAAAAAAAAAGTGTGTGTGTGTGTAAGTATATATGTTACATATATACACATGTAGGTCTTCACGTTTATTTATCTCTTGTTATATGCTAGATCTTTTGATAGAAGTATAAATTATTCTGTTTTCAAAGAATTTACAGTTTATTTGAAGTAAGTCATAAGACAGCAAATAAATTTTGGATAAATTGAGATAGTGTTTTTAGGAGTTCTGAGGATTATGGAATCACTTCAGGGTAGGATTTGAATTGTGCTTTCAAGGAATGGTATTTAGGTAGGTTAGAGAGGAGAAAAGAACATTGGGGAACACCACAACATACAGAGGCAAATAATGTAAGTAGGTCAGTTTAATAAGAATGGAAGGTTCAGACTGGGTATAGTTCTTGAGCCTGGAGTAGTAGGTTGGTGCTAGAGAGTATGGATGCCTATGAGTGCTATGCATCATAGTGATTTGACTTATTCAGTAGGCAGTCAGGACCAAGGGAGAAGTTTCTGAGTATGGAACTAATATGGGAGTAGCATTTTAATCTCCTAGGAAGGTTAATCCTCACTTCTTTACCTGTGTATAGCAGGGATCAGCAAACTATGCCCACAGCCCAGATCCAGCCTGCGGCCTTTATCTTGGTCAAGTCTACTAGCTAAGAACTGTTTTTAATTTTCAAAGGGTTTAAAAAACAAGCATAAACCAAGAAGTGCAGTAGAAACTGCCTGTGGCCCATAAAGCCTAAAATATTTGTTATTTGGCCCTTTACAGAAAAATATGCTGACCTCTAGCATAGGTTAGTGGTTCTCAAAGTGTGATCTCTAGACGAGCAGCATAATGTATCTGTACTCTGTATTTTCTCTATATTTATTATAGCTTTTATTTCATTTCAGGCTCTTACTGTCTTCTGTGAAGACAGTTATAACTGCCTCCTAACCAGCCTTCTTTCTGCCAGCCTTATCCTCCTTCAGTTCATCCTCTACATCGCTCCCTGAATAATCTGTCTGACCACATAATTCCTTTGCATAAATCTCACTGATCCATCTTGCCTTGGAAAAGGTCTGAATTTCTTCATGACTTGGCATCCTCCTATCTCTTTGGCCAACTCCTTTTTACCCCATCCCAGTCCTTGTTTTTACCATGTAGCCGCTGCAATTGTTTCTTTAAATACACTGTGCTTTTACTCAAGCTGTTTGCTCTGTTGAAATGCACTTTGCCTGGATAATTCCTACTCTTTTAAAGACTCAGGTGTTCATACCTCCATGAAGGCTGTCCTGATGCCTGACCTCTCCCAGGCTGTTTTCGCTGTTCCTTTGTACTTCATTATGTTCTGTGCGTATCTCTGTACATTCATTTGGTTATCTGTATGTGTGGTTGTTGTCTTCTTTTTTTTTTTTTTTAAGATTTATTTATTTATTTTAGAGAGAGAAAGAGGGAGACAGTGTGCGTGTGAGTGAGGGGAAGGGCAGAGGGAGAGAATCTCAAGCAGACTCCCTGCTCATGACCCATGAGATCATGACCTGAACCGAAACCAAGAGTTAGATGCTTAACTGACTGAACCATCCAGGTGCCCCCCTGTATGTGTGGTCTTCTATAAGGTTAGGAACTCCTTGAGGCTAGGAACAATGTCTCGCTCATTTTGTGTACCTTAAGTACTCAGCACAGATTTTGTACATAGTAGGTATTCAATAAGTATTTGAGTGAATGAATGTTAAAGTGCTTGGCATAAAGTAAATATGAACAAAGATATTGATTGTTTCAATCCTAAAGAGCAGTGGTGGTGATAAAGGACCATTGCTAGTTAAATCTCTGAGTATAGTATGGGTGAAGAATGTTGCTGGTGGGAAAGGATTAGAAATCCTGAATCACCAGTTGGGACCCCATTTTATCTAAGATTTTTAAAGAAGTATGACATTCATACAGAGAAGTGTACAACTGGATGAATTTTCACAAAATAAGCACATTTATGTAATCAGCATGCAGCTCAAGAAACATATCAGTACTGGAATCCCCAACCCTTACTGTGTTCCTTGTATTCTAACAGTAGAAAAGTCTTGTCTGTTTTTGAACTCTACATGAAATAGAATTATAAAGTATATCTGAATTTGAGCTGCTTCTGCACAGCATTATAATTATGAGATTAATGCTTATTGTGTTGTAGTTTGTTTCTTCTCATTGCTGTATTCTGTTATGTGAATATACCATAGCTTATCCATTCTACTGTTGGTGGACATTTGGTTGTTTTGCCGAAAGGAACATATTTATGTATGTATGTAGGCTCCATACTCAGTGTGGGCGTGGAGCCCAGTGCAGGGCTTGAACTCATGACCCTGAGATCCAGACCTGAGCTGAGATCAAGAGTCAGATGCTTAACCGACTGAGCCGCCCAGGTGCCCCTGCAATGAACATTTTTGTACTTTTTTTGGGGGGAACATGTATATGCATTTTTTTTTTAAAGATTTTTTATTTATTCATTTGAGACACAAGAGATAGAGAGAGAGAGAGAGCATGAGCAGGGGGAGAGGCAGAGGCAGAGGGAGAAGCAGGCTCCCCACTGAGCCAGGAGCCCAATGTGGGGCTTGATCCCAGGACCCTGGGATCATGACCTGAGCTGAAGGCAGACGCTTAACCATCTGAGCCACCCAGGCGCCCCCATGTATATTCATTTTTATTGGTTTTATACCTTAGAGTGGAATTATTAAGTCATGGTTATGATATGTTCATTTTTAATAGATTCTGCTAAAGTTTTGGAAAGTGGTTTTTTACAAATTTACACTCCTACCACCAGTGTACGAGAGTTCTAGTTGTTCTACATCTTTGTCAGCACTTATTATTGTCAGTCTTTTTATTTTTAGTTATTCTGGACTGGTGTGTAATGGTATTGCATTATAGTTTTAATTTTATATTCCTGATGACTAATGAGGTTGAGTACCTTTTCATATTAGGGACCCTATATTATTGGCCATTTGGATTTCTGGTTTTGTGAAGTATCTGTTAAGCCTTTTGCCCTTTTTCTATTAGGATGTTTACTTTTTTCATATTGATTTGTAGTTCTTTACATATTTTGGTTATAGTCTTGTTGGGTATATGCATTGCAGGTATATTCTACTCTGTAGCTAGCTCTTCCAGGATCTTGGTGTTTTGGTGAATCAAAGCGCTTAATCTTAAAGAAGTCCTGTTTATCAATTGGTTAGTGCTTTTTTGTTTCCATTTATGAAATCTCTGCCTGTATCAATGTCATGAAGTTACTTTTCAATGTTTTCTTTTAAAAGCTCTCTTTACCTCTCATATTTAGATCAAGAATTCATTTAGTTGATAGCTGTATGTGTATGGAGTAGGTACATTACATAAATTTTTTTGTTGAACTAAATGTAGATACAGAAAAAGTATACAAGTCAAGTGTACAGTTTGATAAATATTCACAAATTTAACATACTCTAACCTGTCCTTTAGATCCAGAAATAGAACATTTTCAGCATCCCAGAAGAATACATTACATTTTAATGTTTTTGAAATTGATATATCTAAGTTAGCTATTTGTATCCAAGCATGTATTTAATGTGGGGGCTCCTCCCCCCAAAAATGGTTGTTATATTGGTGGTACATCTTATAATTACTGGTGTCCTAGAATTGAGGAAATGTATCAAAGTCAAATGATTTCAAAGAGCATTCTTGAAATGTTTCTATGATCTATATCTTAATTGCACTTTTACTTTTTGAGTTGTTTTCATTCATTTTGCCGTATTTCTAAACATTTAATAAAATACATCACAGTTCTGTAGTTGGAAAACCACAATTGTTTTATTTTTGTGATATGTGCCTTGAGTTTTGAGTGTCAAAATAACATCCTGGTGTGTGAGAAATTGAAAAACTGACTAATAAAAATGTTCTTTGAAGAAAAGAGATTATATAATATTTAGTTTTAAAATTAACATTTTTAGGGGCGCCTGGGTGGCTCAGTCGGTTAAGCATCTGCCTTCAGCTCAGGTCATGATCCCGGGGTCCTGGGATTGAGCCACACATTGGGCTCCCTGCTCCACGGGAAGCCTGCTTCTCCCTCTCCCCTTGCTTGTGTTCCCTCTCTCGCTGTATCTCTCTCTGTCAAGTAAATAAATAAAATCTTTAAAAAAAATAAATAAAATTAACATTTTTAGGTTACTAATACGGTGTTTTGTGTGCTGATTTTTCTTTGCATTTCATCCTGCTGTTTTACTTGGAGAAAGGCAACACAAAGGAAGAACAAATTTAATAGGCAAACTGTTGAGATTATTGCTTGATTACCTCTGGCTGTTTCTCACTTTCCTTCTTTTTTTCTCATATAATTTCCAAATCAAAATCATCTTCTTTCCTAATTCCATGGTGTAGTTTGTATATATCTGTTTTTGAATTTTTGTCCATTTGAAAGACCAAGATGAATAACAAAAATGTCGTTCATTAAGGTTATTCCATAGGTACATTACATATATTTGTATATAAGCTGTAATCCTCAAAAGGATGCTACAAGCTTGGTATTATCTCCATTTATGGATGTGGAAACAATGACTCAGAGAGGTTGAATAACTTGTTTAAGGTGTAGTAAGTAAGTGGAAGAGTTGACTCCAAGGAGCCAGTCTGACTCCAGAGAGGTATGGTGAGATATACTCTCCCAAACCTTGAACTTCTCTGTTCCATCTCAGGTTTTTCTCAAACTTTTGACATTTAACGCACACTTGTATATAATTTATGGTTTATAAAGCATTTTCTCATGTATTTTTGACTTTCGCAATAATCCTGTGATTAGGTATAGGATAGGTAAGGCAGCCCGGGCTTTAATCCACCCCCTCCTTGCTATCTTATTGATGAGAAACTAAGACTTGGAGGAGGCTAAAATTGCCTGAGTCATGCTACTGGTAAATGGTGAGCTAGGATTTGAACATAGGACTTCCGGCTGAAGTCTGTTTTTTTTTTGAAGATTTTATTTATTTATTTGACAGAGACAAAGCGAGAGAAGGAACACAAGCAGGGGGACTGGGAGAGGGAGAAGCAGGCTTCCCGCCGAGCAGGGAGCCTAATCCTGGGCTCGATCCCAGGACCCTGGGATCACGACCTGAGCCGGAGGCAGATGCTTAACAACTGAGCCACCCAGGTATCCCTGAAGTCTACTGTTTTTTCTATTTGTAGTGATGCTGGAGTAAGAGAGAAGAATTATTTGGAATCAGTAAGCATCTCTATAATTGTTAAGTAAATATCTTAGATTATAAAATAATAAAACTGTGACTAAAAACACTTACGAATATTGAATATTATTCATAGAATATAAATACTGACAAAGGATTTTTTTTTTTTTTTTAATTACGCTAGTCCCAGGATTTGGTTTGGGCCTAGCAAAACTTTTTTTTTTAAGATTTTATTTATTTATTAGAGAGAGAGAGAGAGAGAGCAGAGCATGAGTAGAAGGGGGGCAGGGCAGAGGGAGAAGCAGACCCCCTCAGAGTGGGGAGCCTGATGCTGGGCTCAATCCCAGGACTCTGAGATCATGACCTGAGCCGAAGGCAGATGCTTAACCGACTGAACCACCCAGGCGCCCCGGGCCTGGCAAAACTTGACACTTCTGGAGAGGCTTTATTTAACATTCAGTGATTCAGTATTGAATAAACTGAGTTCTGTGTGAAACATACTGCTCTAAGGACTAGTTTTGTAGCAGGAGATGAAACAGACAAAAATCTCTAGAGTGTATGTTCTATTTGGAGGAGACAGACAATAAATAAGGTAAATAAGTAAAATACATAGTATGTTAGATACAGGAAAGTGCTGGGGAGAATTATAAAGCAAATAAAGCAGAGCTTGCTGGTGTGTAAAAAATTTTTAAGGGTGGGAGAGAAGTTCGCAATTTTTAAATAACATTGAAATTTTAAGTAACATTAAATAACTTCACTTGAATGACGTTTGAGTGAGGACTTGAAGTAGATGAGAGAGTGAGCCTTGCGTTCTAGATGATTTTAGGGGCCAAGATAATTTTAGGCTGAGGGTACTGCAAGTTCAAAGGTCCTGCGGCTAAAGCAGGCTTGGAGTGTTTGAGGAACAGCGAGGAGTCCTTTGCAACTGGTATGAAGTGACCTGGGACAAAGTAGTGTGATATGAGGTTAAAGGTACAAAAAGAAAAAAAAAAAAGTAAATGGCTGGAGCAGAGGCACAGAGGTGTTGTGGTCAGATAATGAAGACCATTGTAAGGACTTTTCTTGAGCAGCTTTTGGAAGGTTTTGAGAAGTTGATGACATGATCTAATTTAGATTTACTAGAATCACTTGACTGCTATTTTGGGACTTGGGGAGTGGTGAAGGCAGTGGCAAGGGCAGAACTAGAGAGACCAGCTGAGAGGAAAGCAGTAGTCAAGTGAGAGATGATAAAGGCTTGGATCGAGTAATAGCAGTGGAGGTGGGTAAGAAGTGGTTGGTTACTGGATAGAGTTTGAAGGTAGAGATGAAAGGATTCGCTGCCATACTTGAAAGTGGGGTGTGAGAGAAAGACAGGAGTCATGGATATTTCTTACGGTTTATCCCTTAGCAATTGCGGTAATGGAGTTGCTACCATCTGAGGTAGGGAGGACTTAGAAAAATATTGGGGGAGGCAGGTTAGGAAGTCAATTTGGATTGTTAAATTTTAAGGTGTTTACTATACAATCACGTGGGTACATGAGCCTAGCCTGGAGTTTAGGGGAGAGGCCTAGACTGGAGATGTAAAATTGGGAATTACCATTATATAGATGGATGGTTTTAAAGCCAAGTACCTGGGTGAAATCACCACAAGAATGAGAATAGCTGGAAAAAAGTTCATGACCTGAGCCTTAAAACATTTCCAACCTGAAGAGGTTGGGGAGATGAGGGAGATGATGTAAGGAAGACAGATTAAGCATCTCATTAGGTAGAGAATAAGATATCGTGGGAGCCAGGTAAAGAAAATGCTTAAAGACATCTCAGCACAGTTTATATAGATTTGCCTGGGTGTTTTTTCTTTGACATACACATTTAAGTCTGGTCTAAGCTGCTCTGGTCTTCGACATCTTTTATGGTTACCAGAGCTTCCTGATTGCCTAGTTTCCATTCGTTCTTTACACAGCAGAGAGAGGGAGATCTTTTATTTTTTTAAATTTTTAATTAATTTATTTTTTAAATTAACATATAATGTATTATTTGTTTCAGGGATATAGGTCTGTGATTCATCAGTCTTACACAATTCACAGTGCTCACCACAACACATACCCTCCCCAATGTCCATCACCCAGCCACCCCATCCCTCCCACCCCCCAACACTCCAGCAACCCTCAGTTTGTTTCCTGAGATTAAGAGTCTCTTACAGTTTGTCTCCCTCCCTGGTTTCATCTTGTTTCATTTTTTGAGAGGGAAATCTTTTAAATACATGAAGGAGATAATATTCTTTTCTCAAAACTCTCCCCTCATACTTAAAATCACATTCAGAATTCTTCCTGAGGTTTAGAAGGTCTTTCATGCTCTGACCTCCGCTGCTTAACTTTCTCATTTCATCTCCTACCACTTACCCTTTATGCTGTTCCAGCTGTTCTGGCCCCCTTACTGTTTCCCAAATATGTCAAGCTTATTCCTGCCTTAGGACTTCTGCAGGCACTTCATAAGATTGGCTAGTTCTGGCTGAGTAGCCAAGGAAAGGATCTTTTTATTGATCCCCTTATTTTGCTAGTTAAAACTAGGAGGAGAAATAGGAAGAGGTGAAAATGGGTGGGATAGCTTTTCCCAAAGTGTTCTGAGAAACAGTAGTCCCTGGAGATGCCTTTGCAGAAAGGCTTTATGGTCAGATAAGTTTAGGAAATGTTGCATCTGTTTTTCTCCCTTGGGCCCAGACAACTAACAATAGACTTGTTTTATGGCTCATTACATGGTCTGTCTTGGTGAATGTTCTGTGTTCATTTGAAAATAATGTATGTTTTCTGTAGTTGTTGGGTGGAATGCTTTCTAAATGTTAATTAGGTTAAGTTGGGTTATTGTATTTAAATCTTTTATATTCCTATTGATTTTCCTTATTATTTATGTTAATTCCTGAGAGCAGTGTTGAAATTTCCAACTATAATTCTGGATTTGTGTATTGTTTCTTTTAGTTTTGTTGTTTCATGTATTTTGAATCTCTGTTATTTGATGTACATGTCTGAGGTTGTTTCTCGAATTGACTGTTATTATGTATGTTCCTCTTTATATCTTGTTCTGAAGTGTTTCTTGTTTTATATTAATAAAGCCAGGCCAGCTTTCTCCTGGTTAATGTTTGCATGGTACATGCTTTCCATCTGGGTCAGGGGTCACTGAAACTACCTTCAGGTTTGATGATTCCTTAGAAGGACTCATAGAACTCAGAAAAGCTGTTATATTTACAGGTATGGTTTATTACAGAGAAAGGATGCAGATTAAAATCGGGGAAAGGAAAAGGTGCATACAGTGGAGTACCAGAGAAAACAAGTGTAAGGGTCCAGTTGTCCCCTCAGTGGAGTTACTCTGACAGTGTTTAATTCTCTCATCAGTGATGCATGACAACAAGAATGAAGTCTTGCCAGCCAGGGAAGCTCACCTGGGCCTTGGTATCCAGGGTTTTTATTGGGCGGGGTGGCGGGGGGTGTCAATCTTTTAGGCATGGAGCAAGGTTGTGACTTATCTCAACTGATCAGTCTCCAGCCCTCCTGTCTTTTGCAGTGCCACAGTGTGGCCCAGGGTACCAGGAAAACAAAAACAGGCATTTACCGTAAATCATATTATTAGTGTGAACTATCTAGCAAGGCCTTAGGTATACAAAGACACTTTTTTTATTGTGGTAAAATATACATAGCATAAAATTTTCTGTCATACCAATTTCTAGGTCTACACTTCTGTGGCATTAAGTACATTCATATAATTTGCAACTATGACCAACATCCATCTCTGGTATGTTTCCCCAGCTGAAAGTCTGTACCCATTAAATCCTAACTCCCCATTGACTCCTCTCCTCATCTCCTGGCAACCACCATTCTACTTTCTTTATCTATGAATTTGCCTATCCTCGTGTCTCAGTTAAGTGGACTCATAATGTTTGTCCTTTTTGTCTTGCTTACTTCACTTAGCATGTTTTCAAGGTTAATTCATATTGTAGCATGTATCAGAATTTTATTTCTTTTTAAGGCTGAATAATATCCATTGGGGACGCCTGGGTAGCTCAGTTGGTTAAGCGGTTGCCTTCGGCTCAGGTCATGATCCTGGAGTCCCGGGATCGAGTCCCGCATCGGGCTCCCTGCTCAGCGGGGAGTCTGCTGCTCCCTCTGACCCTCCCCCCTCTCATGTGCTCTTTCTCTCTCATTCTCTCTCTCAAATAAATAAATAAAATCTTTAAAAAAAATATCTATTGTATGTCTATACCATATTTTGTTCGTTCATTCATCTATTGATGGACAGTTGGGTTGTTTGTACCTTTTGGCTTTGTGAATAGTACTGCTATGAATGTTGGTGTACAAGTATCTGCTTGAGGCCCTGCTTTCAGTTGTTTTGGGTATCTATCTAGGAGTGGATTTGCTGGGTTATATGGTAATTCCATGTTTAACTCTTTGAGGAATTAGCAAACTGATACCCACAGCAGCTTCACTAATTCCTACCAGCAATACATAAGGATTCTACTTCCTTTACATCCTTGTGGACACTTGTTTTTTCCTTTTTTTTTTGATAATAGCCATCCTAATCAGTGTGAAGTTGTATCATTATGGTTTTAATTTGTATTTCTCTAATGACTAATGATTTTTTTAAAGGTTTTGTTATTTGAGAGAGGAGAGAGCACACGTGAGCACGAGGGAGGGGAGAGGGGGAGAGAGAGAGAGAATCTCAAGCAGATTCCCCACTGAGCGAGGAGCCCATTGAGGGGCTTGATCTTAAGACCCTGAGATCATGACCTGAGTCAGAATCAAGAGTTGGATGCTCTACCGACTGAGCCACCCAGGTGCCCAGCATTACTTCTTTTAGCACTTTATAAATATTCTATTGAATTTTGGCTTGAACAGCTTCTGAGAATTCTGAATTTTTTTTTTTTAAATATTTGTTTCTCTCAACAAGTGGTTTTTCTTTTCTTGTGGTTGCATTAAGATTTTTTTTAACTTATTACCATTTTCTTCCTATTTTATCATCATGTATGTGCCTTTGAGTAATCTGAGTTTATCCTTTTTGGGATTTGCCAAGTTTCTTGGATCCATGGGTTATAGTTTGCAGCAAATTTAGAAAAATATTCTTCATAATCATTATTACCTCAAATATTTTTTCTTTTTACCCCTTTGTTTTCTAGACTCCAGTTAAAAGTATGTTAAATAGCTTGATACTTGTCCTTTAGTTAATTGGGAATTATTTTTTTCCTTTTTTTCTCTCTGTGCTTCCTTTTGGATAATTTTTTTTTTTACTTTGTTTTCAAGTTCACTGATTTTTTTTGTCTTGTGCAATATCTGAATTTGCTTTTAATTCCATCAGTGACATCTTTTAAGTATAAAAAGTTAATAAAATAGCTGGTAGTTTCACCTGAATATTTTCTTATTAATTATTTATTACTGTTTTGGATTTTTCAGGTGATGAATTTATTTATAGGTTTAAAAAACATTTCTGTATTGTGTCCTAGAAATCAGATTGGCTAATGCTTATTCTTCTGGCATAAGTTTTTAATTGCTAGCAATACTGTTTTGCCTCAGAGCTAATAAAAAGAGTAAGCTTTTTTTTCTTTTTCTTCCCCCTGGGATCAGGGCAACCTAGAAATTGAAAATACATGTGAATTGTAGCTTAATATTGGTTTAGGATTATTTTCTTTTAAATTAAATTAGATTATAAATTTAAAAATATTGTGAATACATTCAGACGTTTTAAAAATTAAAGGATTAAGAGGCTCATTACTATGCCACCCCTATATGTTTCATATTCCCCTTCTCTCATAGGTATGTGCTTTTATCAGTTTCTTGAGTGTCCATTGTTTTGTTAAGCATATACAAGCACATATGAATATATTATCATTTCCTATACCTTTTCAGCAAGCAGTATAGTATATTATATAATTGTTTTATACTTTTGTACTTAACAAATTTAATAATTTTTTTTAAAGATTTTATTTATTCATTTGAGACACAGAGATACAGAGACAGAGAGAGAGAGAGCATGAGCAGGGAGAGAGGCAGAGGGAGAGGGAGAAGCAGGCTCCCCACTGAGCCAGGAGCCCGATGTGGGGCTTGATCCCAGGACCCTGGGATCATGACCTGAGCCGAAGGCAGACATTTAACCATCTGAGCCACCCAGGCACCCCACAAATTTAATAATTGAAGGTATTTTTGTGTTATAACATGGAGAGTCATTATTCTGCCTATCACACCTTCTTTTTTGGTTATTGCTTATTCTGGTTCTTCAAAGGAAGATAGTTATGGTGCATTCAGTAAGGTGACCCGGAGTTGAATAGCTAAATAAAATATCATTAGATCTCCAACAGTTATTTTCAAACTTTTCAGTGTCAGAGTCCCTTTATACTCCTCAAAGTGATTGATTACCTCAGCTTTTTTTTTAAAAAAATGTGAATTATATTTATCAATATCCGCCAAATTAGAAACTAAAACTGAGAAACTTTAAAAATATTTACTTTTAATTTATTTAAAAAATAATAAAACCCATTACATGTTAATATTAATAGCATTTTTAATGAAGTAACTTTATTTTCCAAAACAAGAAAAATATGAGAGATTGGCATTTGTTACATTTTTGCAAATATCTTTAATGTCTAGCTTAATAGAAAACAGCTGGAGTCTTATATCTGTTACTGCATTAATTTTGTTGTGATACATTGTTTAACCTGAACCATATCAAGAAAATCTGTCCTCCTACAGATATGAAATTGGGAAAGGGCAGAGTATTTTAGTGGACTTCTCAGATAATTGTGGATATCCTTTTATGATACTATACTAAAACTGAAGTTGTAGTTTTTAAAAATTGTTTTATTGAAATACAGTTGACATAGAATGAATTGTACATATTTAATATACTTGTGAGACTGTCAGCATCAAGATGGTATGCTTCTAAAGGCAGTTTTAGAAAGATTAATTCCAATCTGGAATTTGAAATCCTAGCAATGAAGGTTTTTTTTCTTCAAAGATTTAATTATTTGAGAGCGAGAGTGTGTGAGAGAGTGAGAGAGAGACCGTACAAGTGGGAGGGACAGAGGGAGAAGGAGAGAGATTCTCAAGCAGACTCTGTGCTGAGCATGGAGCCCAACGTGGGGCTCAGTCTCATGACCTGGAGATGGAGACGTGAGCCAAAACCAAGAGTCGGACACTTAATTGACTGTGCCATCCAGGTGCTCCAGCAATTAAGGTTTTATACTCTTTTCACTAAGATCTGTCTGTCTTCCACTTAAAGTGGATCTTTCATCCGTGCAGAATTTTTATAACACTGTGCATTAGGAATTTGGAAAATATTTGTTCCTTGGGATATGCTGATCTTGCAAATGTTTACACATTTTATCATTCATCGTTAAAGAATCACATTTGTTAATATCACTATTCTTTTCAGAAAAGTCTATTTGACTTGGGAAGCTTTTAAGCCCGTAATGGTAGAAACAAATTTTGCAAAATTTCAGTTTTCTCAAGGCTTGAATTCATAGATATACTGACAGTTGTTTTCCTTGATGTGATAGGCTCACTGTTGATTTTCAAGGAAATTCTGCTAAATACCCAGGGTTAAGTAACCATTATTTGTCAGTCATTCCTTCAAGAAAAATGGTGTTCCATAAAAAAATGGCTAGGTCAGCTTGCAACTCAGTCATGTAAGTGTTTTCCTTTGAGACAACTATCATGCTTTCCATTTCAGCACACAGAATATTGAAAAGTGTGTACCCAAGGGTTGAGATATAATAAACTGTGTAATATTTATAGCTGTAGCTCATCAAAGACTTTCCTAAATGGAACTGGCTTTTTTTTTTTTTTTTAAGTTTGTTGAGTGTGTGGTGGTAAACACTGTAATGACTGCTAATATTGTTTAGTGCCATTGCTAATAAGATCCTTAGCAGTTGGGGCACCTGGGTGGCACAGTCGTTTAAGTGTCTGCCTTCAGATCTGGTCATGATCCCGGTGTCCTGGGGTCGAGCCCCATGTGGGGCTCCTTGCTTGGCTGGGAGCCTGCTTCTCCCTCTCCCTCTGCCGTTCCCCCCTGCTCATGCTTGCGTGCACTCTCTCTCAAATACATAAAAAAATCTTAAAAAAAAAGATGCTTAGCAGTTTTACCTACTTTTGAACCATCAAAGTAAATGCCAATACAGTGAAAGAAGCAAATAATATTTTTAGTATTATGAAAATGATTTTAACTTGGTGGACCTTCTGAAAGGGTCTTGGGGATCCCCAGGAATCTGCAGATGTTACTTTGAGAACTGCTGGTTTATAGAAATCCTTACCTTTTCCTTGGCAATTGTATTAACCACCAACCCCCAATTCTCTATTGTAGTGACTGTCAGTCTTACTGTTTATCTTCATACACACTCCCCCTGCCCCCAGTATACCCTGTACTATATTATATACTCCTTCCACTAAGTACAGAGGCTCATTTTGGCCTGATTTTCAAGAGGACAGTGATATAAGTGGTTCTGATATACTTCTTCTTTCACTTCTGTGGTGAGGGATTATTGGAAACCTGTTGAATTAGAATTGCTGTTAAGTGGGACCCAGATATCTGCATTTTTACCATACACCAAAGATGGTTCTAATATGTAAAACAGAGAACTCCTGCTTTGAGACTTTCTCAGAGTATAAGAAAGTATCGCCATTACCAGTTTTGTATTTATTGCTCAGAGTGAAGGGTGATGTCACGACCACTATCATCTTTGTGTCTCTGGCACCCAGAGCAGCATCTGGTTCACAGTAGGAGCTCACTGCATGCTTTATGAATGATTGGATGATTAGTCTGACTACCTCGTTATGTTGTTATTTGTCTAATACTAATTTGCCAAATACATGATGACAAGGTTAGCTTTAAATTATGTGTTTAATTATATTTCTTAGTGTGCTTACTTCACAAGAGTATGTTTTAGAACTTAAAAACCAAGGAAATCAGATGTGACTGTACTGCTTCAATGATTTTCTTTTGTATTTGTATTTAAGCTTCTGCTTATAGGTAGCCTACATGATTTGGCTTATGCCTGCCTTTTGTACATTATCTTTTGTCATTCTCACCCTTGTTTACTAGGATTCATGGAACTGGTCATTTTTCCTTCCTGATTCCTTTAACATGGTAAGCTCTTTACTCAGGGCTATTTTACTTGCTATTCCCTCTTCCTAGAAATTTCTACCCCCACGTCTTTTCTTGGCTCTTCTTACTCTGCAGGTCTCAATTCAATTGTTAGATACTTGAGGTGCCTTCCCTGCCTTTTTTTTTTTTTTAAACTCTGTCTTCCCAGGGCCTCTGGGTGATTCAGTCTGTTAAGCGTCTGCCTTCAGCTCAGATCATGATCCCAGGGTCCTGAGTTTGAGCCCCACATCAGGCTCCCTGCTCAGCGGGAAGCCTGCTTCTCCCTCTCCCTCTCCTCCCCCCTCACTTGTATTCTCTTTCTCTCAAATAAATAAAATCTTTAAACTGTCTTCTCTACTAGACAGAGTGGCTACAAAGTAATAGTTCTGTTTGTTTGGTAGCACTGATCACAATTTGAAGTTACTTTGTTTACCTTTTTACCGTCTGCCTCCCTTCTCTATAATACACACTCCCTGAGAACATAGGCCTGCCTGCCTTTTCTATTGTTGTCTCCCCAGTGTCAGAAATAGTCTCGGTGTGAAATAGGACTATTTTGTAAATTCATTAAATAAATGAGTGAGTGAAGAGATTATGTAGAAGAAAATTATTTTGGTTATTCAATATATATCTTAAACTGAATAGAAAAGGTAATGGCTTATTTATTTATTTGTTTATTTATTTATGAAAGAGAAAGAGAGAGACTCTTAAGCAGGCTCCATGCTCGATATGGCAGGGCTTGATCTCATGACGCTGAGATCATGACTTGAGGTGAAATCAAGAGTTGCACGCTTAACCAACTGATCCATCCAGACACCCTATATATTTATTAGTAATTAAGGACTTTATGTGAATAACTTTGGCTAGATTAAGTGAAATATCACATACATATTTGAGGTTTCTGGTTTATAAAATTGCCTGTGGAGTAGAGGGAGTAGAATTTTTTTTATTTGTAAATAGGTATGATTCTAAACAGTTGTTAAAACCAGCATAGGAGGAAATAACAGTAATTTCTGGTGGGAAATATGTAAATAAGGTAAAACCTTTGCTGTTGGGGCATCTGGGTGGCTCAGTCATTAAGCGTCTGCCTTCGGCTCAGGTCATGATCCCAGGGTCCTGGGATCGAGCCCCGCATCGGGCTCCCTGCTCAGCGGGAGGCCTGCTTCTCCCTCTCTCGCTCCCCCTGCTTGTGTTCCCTCTCTCGCTGTGTCTCTCTCTGTCAAATAAAAACAACAACAACAACAAAAAACAAACCTTTGCTGTTTATAACCATCCAAGAAGTCTTTTGGATTAGGTATTTTAGATGAATTACCACTTTCAGCATTACAGCTTTTATTTTAGGGATTTGGAAATATATGGAATATCTTCTGTTTTCTTTTTTTTTTTTAAAGATTTTATTTGAAACAGAGAGAGAGCAAGTGAGCATGAGAGGGGGAGGAGGCAGAGGGAGAAGGAGAAGCAGACTCCACGCCAAGCAGGGAACCCCATGTGGGGCTTGATCCCAGGACCCTGAGATCATGACCTGAGCCACCCAGGTGCCCCAAATATCTTCTGTTTTCAAAAACACATGCCATACCTTCTTTTTTCAGTTTATTGAGGTGTAATTGGCATATAATGTTGTGTAAATTTAAGGTATACAACGTGGTGATTTGATACCTTAATATATTGTGAAGTGATTACCACAAAAGTTAGTTAATATTCATCTCACATAATTGCCATTTCCTTTTTGTGGTAACATTTAAGATTTAGTTTCTTAGCAATTTTCAAATATACAGTACAGTATTGCTAACTATAGTCACCATGCTGTATATTAGATCCCCAGAATTTACACATCTTATAACTGGAAGTTTGTACCTTTTGCCTGACCTCTCCCCATTTCCCAGACCCTCCAGCTCCTGGCAGTCATCATTTCACTCTGTGTTTCAATGAGTTTGATGTTTTTGGATTCCACATATAAGTGAGATCATACACTCTTAGTTTCTCTGTCTCACTTGTTTCACTAGCATAATGACTTTAAGGTTCATCCATGTTGACACAAATGGCAGGATTTCATCTTTTTTATGGCTTAATAATATTCCATTGCATATATATACCTCATTTTCTTTATCCAGTCATCTCATGATGGACACTTAAGGTTTTTTCCACGTCTTGGCTATTATGAATAATGCTCAGTGGAGAAATGGACCTCTGGCAGCATCCTACACAGCTGGGGAAGCCTAGTAGTCATATCCTTTCATTTTCCCTCATGGAAAAAATCACAGCCAGAGGGGTTTCTCTTGGTACTGAGCTGTGCTGCTTTGGGCTATAAGTGACATGGGAAAAGTCAAACTGTTCCTCTTACACTGTTTAGTGCATCCAGACTTATTATTATATTTTGCTCCAGTGATATGCTGGAACTTCTCTGCTGGGCTTCTAGACTTCCACAAAAGTTCTCTTATCCGTGAGTGATTGTGTAAGACAGTCTTCTCCAGGAGCGCTCATACTGTGGCCAGGAGACACTGGAACAAATTCGTGGACCACTGCAGGGTCCACAGCCAGAACTGAGGTCTGTATGCCTGTTGCTCAGTGCATGGGTGGATAAGAATCCCCATGGCTCTGTTGGCATGTGGTGCTGGATATCACAGCTCTCACTAAGGGACTTTATTTTGTGGATGCATGACACATTGATCTGTTGAGTTACTTAGACTCTTCTCGGAATGTGGATTCTGTTTTTTTTTTTTTAACCTTAACAGGTGCTTCTGATGAATACTTCTGCTCTGGTCCTTTGCCATTAGGTGATTCAGGGTTGGCTTCTCCATTGGTGATGTTGACCAACATAAACTGTGAAAAGTAGAAGGGAGGGAGCTGTTTAGTTGGACACAGGTTAGTTTAGCTCGTCTCCATTTCTGCTTTGTGTAGAATTCTTTAACTCCTGAGGCTATCTATCTGTTGGCCAGCCTATAAATTGGCTTTTCTTGAGTTCAGACCCCCATTCCTGATTTAGTCAGCTGTGACCAGATTGGAAGGCTCATAAGATATCAAGCGTTATATTACTGCACTTGGTACTTGCCTTTATATTTGACTGTGGTGAAGAGGTAATACAGAAGTGACTAGGGGAGAAATTAGTATAGGATAGGGATTAGAGGAAGCTTTTCTGTGGGAGTAAAAATTAAATTGAAATCCCAAATGCTGTGGAGCTCTCAGGGAGAGAGATTTCCAGTAAGAGAGAATATGTGGCTGAATTATAGTGAAGAATGTTGGAGAAGACTAGGACTACATCTTATACATTCTTTTAGGGCTGGTTAAATGGTTTGGGTTTTATTCTAGTTATAATGGGAAGCTATGTGAAATGGCAGAAAGAACTCAAAAAAATCTGATCAGGCATTAAAATGTTTATGATAAACATTGAATGAAGAGTAGTGGTTTGAAAATAAAAGAAGTTCTTCAAATGTTTTAAAATTCCATTGCTAATGTGAATTTTAACATTAATATAATCTAATCATTTTTCAATTCTTAAATTTGGAAGTTGTTTTTAAATAACTGAGTTAAGACAGTTTGTATTTTAGACTTCTATACAGTCTATTTACCAGTTTGTCCATCTGACATAGTAACAAATGGTTGTTTTGTACATATCAGTTAATCAGGAAGTATTCACTAAATACATGTAGTGTCTCACTAAGAATTTTGGGAAGTGGAAGATAAGTACAAATGAACACTCACCCAAGTTCGGATGGGCATATGCTGGGGCTTCTGGATTCTATTGAATGATTATAGCCAACATTTATTGAGTCTTCACTATATGTCAGGCATTTGCACTTGCATTTCTCTTTTAATACAACAGCCCATGTAGACTGTTGAATCACAGACCTGTACCTCTAAAACAACTAATACATTATGTGTTAAAAAAAAAAAAAAGAAGATAGGAGGGGAAGAATGAAGGGGGGAAATCGGAGGGGGAGACAAACCATGAGAGACTATGGACTCTGAGAAACAAACTGAGGGTTCTAGAGGGGAGGGGGGTGGGTGGATGGGTTAGCCTGGTGATGGGTATTAAAGAGGGCAGGTACTGAATGGAGCACTGGGTGTTATACGCAAACAATGAATCATGGAACACTACATCAAAAACTAATGATGTAATGTATGGTGATTAACATAACATAATAATAATAATAAAAAAAAGAATACAACAGCCCATGAAAAAGCTGAGGCTTAGGTTATTCAGGGTCACAGTGTTGGTGCTAGTGTTCCAACCAGCTTGATCCACAGTTGGAGCTCTTAAGTACCATTACATATTGCATCCCATACAAAGTAGCTTTTAATAAATTAATATCTTAGATTATTAAACATATATATTTGTTTCAAAATAAAATGTTAGGGAATCATTTAACTTGTAAAACATTTTGTTGTGTGGAGTTTCATGGTATGAGATCGATAAAAGCATGATAATCATAAAAAATTCCCAAATATGTCAAGTTTTTAGCCCTGCATGTTGTATAAAATATACAGTACACATGCTTTAATATACTGTTTTGTAATTAAAACACATTTTCAAGCATAAGAATTTTCAGTGGTTATCCATTGTCTATATGGAAAACAAGCAAACTTTAAAAAAATTTTTTTTAGGATAATAATATTTATTATCTCACAGTTTCTGTGGGTCAAGAATCCATGTATGGTTTAGCTGGCTCCTCTGGCTCAGGGTCTCCAAGCAAACTCCTTAATGTCAGCTTGCGGGGTTACTCATTCTCGCTCCCCACTTCTCAATTATGCAGGCTGTTGTTTCATGCAACTGAGATGGTCATTTCCACATTTGTGCTTTTGTTCATAGCTTCCTTCTGTTTGGAAATACCCTGCCATCTTCTGCTTTTCTGGTTCTACTTTAAGACCTAAGTTAATTTATTTTTCTTCCCGGCACTTTTCTTCCATCTGAACTGTTAAATCCCTCATTAGGCACTGTATTTTTATCCTACCTTGTTTTATTTGGCTATTTCCCCGAGTGGATAAACCTCTTGATGGAAATGGCTGTCATTGGTACCTTTTTGTAGTTTGTGTCTTACACACACAAAGAGCTCAGTAACTGCTTGCTAGTGAAAAAGATAATAAAAAGCCATATATGCAATGTCAGTAATGTTTTAAATAAACATTTCATTTTTTCATCTTGTCATTATAAATCTTCAGTTTAAAATCTGAAAACTTACATTCTTGTAGAAGATTTTAGTGTTTAATTTCAAGAAGAAATGAAAGGTTGGAACTCTAAATGGGGAAAAAAAGGTATGTTATATGTCAGTCTATAAATAGCAAAATATGATCATAATAATTACTATTTTGAGTTTTTTTGTCTTTTTACTTTTCTCTTTTTTTTAAAGCAGGCTCCACACCCAGTGTGGGGTTCAAACTCAGACCCTGAGGTCAAGAGTCCCATGGTCCACCAATTGAGCTAGCCAGGCACCCCAGTATTTTGAGTTTTTAGAAATGGATATTTCCTTGACACTTGATATATTTAATTAATGATCAAAACAGTTTTCTTGGGCGCCTGGGTGGCTCAGTTGGTTAACCGACTGCCTTCGGCTCAGGTCATGATCCTGGAATCCCTGGATCGAGTCCCGCATCGGGCTCCCTGCTCGGCAGGGAGTCTGCTTTGCCCTCTGACCCTATCCCCTCTCATGTGTTCTCTCTCATTCTCTCTCTCTCTCAAATAAATAAAATCTTAAAAAAAAAAAACAACAACAGTTTTTTTGCATACTCTATATTGGTTTGAAAACATTCTTTATAAATCTGACTTATATTTCTTTTTTTTAAAAGAATTTTATTTACTTGACAGAGAGAGAGAAGAGAGGGAGGGCATGTGCCAAGCAGGGGGAGCAGGAGAGGGAGAAGCAGGCTCCTCGCTGAGTGGGGAGTCCGATGTGGTGCTTGATCCCAGGATCCTGGGATCACAACCTGAGCTGAAGGCAGACACTTAATTGACTGAGCCTCCCAGGCGCCCCTGACTTACATTTCTTTCTAAATTTGGAGCATATATAGAGAAAGCTTTTAAATTCACCTTGTTTATGTTCTTCATTAGTGTTTTTCTACTTTCAACTCTGTTTAGACATTTTAAACTTCCTGTGAGAATTTACTTTCTCATTTGCCACTTTATCTTTCCCCTACTCAGTTTTTGTTGAGGAACGCTAATTTCAGGAGACACATTTATTGAAAGTAATTGAAATTAACTATATTAAGAGTCTAGAATGAACTTAAACTTACCTTGTTCACATTTTATGGGCCACTTGAAGAGAAAGTGGTTTGTAGGTGCAGTCCCAACTTTTTGGACATATGGTGGGTTCTTTTTAAATTACCTCCATATATTTTTAATGTAGGGGCACATATTTTTTAGTGCATTTTAGAAATTTGGCTTCTTAGTGACCCCTAATCTACGTCCTTATAATGTGTATGTTTCACATTATTTTTAGCATTAAAATTTTTTTTTAATCTTACTTTTTTAAGATTACATGGCCATGCAACTTGTTACTAGCACAGTCCTGACCAATGTTTTCATTCTAGGGCTCTGTTCACAAGATTTTTTTCTGAGACAGGTAGCTTTTTATACTATTGGATTGACATTCTCCACAACCTTTGGAAATTCACATGGATAAAATGATATCGATTGTGGACCCTGAACCATGAATGTTTCTCTTATGGCAAAAAAAAAAAAAACATTTAGTATTAGATACTACCCACATTTTTTATACATTAAACCAAAGATTGATGCATTAGAGATCTTTTTCCTCTCCTATTGTATTTTTTTTTTTAAGATTTTATTTATTTATGTGAGATATAGAGTGAGCACACAAGCAGGGCGGGGGGTGGATGGTGGTAGAAGCAGGCTGTCTGCTGAGCAGGGAGCCCGATGTGGGGCTCTATCCCATGACCCTGAGACCATGACCTGAGCCTAAGGCAGACGCTTAACCGACTGAGCCACCCAGGTGCCCCTCTCCTATTGTATTTTTTGAGAAATGTTTGAGGAGGATTTAAGTAATTTCAACAGATTTAATTTTTGCCATATTTAAATATGTTTAGAGTCTAGACTTATTTCTCAGCTCACCATTGCTGTATACTTGCTTCCTTTCTCTCTCTTCCTTTCAGTCTGTCTGGAGACTGTTTCTAGGCAAAGATACTTTGTTTATTAGTACTCAGCCCACATATGGGGGGCAGTGGGGAAGAAATGAAACTAGGACATTACTGCCATTTTCTAGATACCCACTAACAGATGTGTAAACTAAGTACTCTTGAGATCTAGGAGGCATCTTCTGTGTGTCTAGGTAGCAGGGCATGGATTTAGGAGTGTAGGTTTTCACTTAACGGGGGCTAGTAAGACCCTATTGCATATACATTGCCTGCTGACTCCTCTCTCTATAACACAGATTTAGAGATGAGAATTTTCCTTAAATCCCAGTTTTGTCTAGTTAGAGGAGCTTTATTCCAGGAGAATGCAAAACTTAGTTGTCATTATACTTGCCAAACAAGTATTAATTTATTTAACACTTAAAAATTATACCCCTTAGGGGCGCCTGGGTGGCTTAGTCGTTAAGCGTCTGCCTTCAGCTCAGGTCATGATCCCAGGGTCATGGGATCAAGCCCCGCATCGGGCTCCCCGCTCCGTGGGAAGCCTGCTTCTCCCTCTCCCACTCCCCCTGCTTGTGTTCCCTCTCTCGCTGTGTCTCTCTCTGTCAAATAAATAAATAAAATCTTAAAAAAAAAAATTATACCCCTTAGAACTTTTATGATTTCACTACCTATTTCTATTACTCATGACCATTGTTTTATTGTTCAGTGTGGCATACAATTATAAACACAAGATTGAGTTGGTTTAGATTTTGGTACTCTGTATCTGTCCATAGATGTTTTATAAGTTTGTTGGTGTTTGGCACTTCGAAGTGCTATATTCCTAAGATGTTAAAGCCCTGAGAAAATGAACTGTATGCATGTGCATATGTTTTAATTTTTACTTAGTCATTAGAAATGTGTATAACACCTTAAGTATCCATTACATAAATCACCTTGTTAGGTATATATAACATGGTTTTTTTTAAAAACAATCATGTTTTGGATATAAAAACAAAGCATGATTCCAACCATTATTATGTTAATTGAATTTAATTTTCATATATTTAAATTGTTAACCCAAATGATGTGATAAACTGACCTAGCTTCTTTCTCTTCTTTCTTTTTTCTTTTTTTTTCTAACCTACCTCCTTTGTTGATTATCAGGAAGAAACATAGTAAGTAAATAGTGTACCTATTTAAGTATTACAGAATAAGTTAGTATGTTTTATGGATGTCCATGGTATTAAACTAGGTACAGAAGATTGGAGGTAGAGGGAGAGAGAGAAAGTTAGCAGTCTCTGATATAATGATTTTTATAATGATATTATAATGATATAATGAGTTTTCATTTTTATCATGCTTATGAACTTCTGTAAACTGAAGATTTGTCTAAATTGTCTTTTTAAAAATTTTTTTAATTTTTAAGATTTTATATGTTTATTAAAGAGAGAGCACACAGCAGGGGGAGCGGCAGGCAGAGGGAGAAGCAGGCTCCCCCCGAGCTCAACATGGGACTCTCTTCCAGGACCCTAGGATCATGACCTGAGCCGAAGGCAGACGCTTAGCTGACTGAGCCAGCCAGGTGTCCCTAAATTGTCTTTTTGGTTTGTTTTATTGAGGTGAAATTCAGATAGTATAAAATTAGCCATTTTAAAGTGTGTGTTTCATTGGCATTTAGTATATTCATAATGTTGTGCAGCTACCACCTATATAAAATTTCAAAACATTCTTATAACCCTAAGAGAAATCTATTAAGCAGTTAACCTCTTAAGCCTATTAAATTGCTCCTCATTCCCACCTACCTATAGCTGCTGGCAGCCACCAAATCTGCTTTCTGTCTTTATGGATTTACCTATTTGGGATATTTCATAGAAATGGAACCATACAATATGTGAGTTTTTTTTTTTTTAAGATTTTTTTTTTTAGTTGAGAGAGAGAGTGATTGAGAGAGCACACAAGCAAGGACAGGAGCACAGGGAGAGGGAGAAACAGACTCCCTGCTGAACAGGGAGCCTGATGCAGGGCTTGATCCCAGGACTCCTGGGATCATGACTTGAGCCGAAGGCAGACCCTTAACCGAATGAACCACCCAGGTGCTCCAATATGTGACCTTTGTGTCTGGCTTTTTTCACTTAGTATAATGTTTTTGAGGTATATCCAAATTTTAGCATGTATTGGTACTTCAGTCCTTTTTATAGTTGAGTAATATTTCTGTTGTATTTATATACCGCATTTTGTTTACGCAGTTATTGGTTGTTGGGCATTTGAATTGTTTCCATCTTTTGGCATTTGTCAGTAGTGCTAATATGGAGATTTGTGTACAAGTATTGGTTTGAATGCCAGTTTTCAGTTCTTTTGGGTATTGCTGGCATTGCTGGATCATATGGTAATTCTATCTTTAATATCTTTAGGAACTGCCAAACTGTTTTCCACTGTGGCTGTACCATTTTATATTCCCACCAGCAACATATGAGGGCTCTAGTTTGTCCACATATTTTCCATTACTTGTTATTTTCTCTCTCTCTCTCTCTCTCTCTCTCTTTCTCTTAGTAAGCTCTACACCCAACATGGGGCTTGAACTTACGACCCTTGTGGCCAACCAGGTGCACCACCTTCTTCTTCTTCTTTTTTTTTTTTAAAGATTTTATTTATTTATTTGACAGAGAGAGACACAGCAAGAGAGGGAACACAAGCAGGGGGAGTGGGAGAGGGAGAAGCAGGCTTCCCGTGGAGCAGGGAGCCTGATGCGGGGCTGGATCCCAGGACCCTGGGATCATGACCTGAGCTGAAGGCAGATGCTTAATGACTGAGCCACCCAGGCGCCCCTTTTTCTTTTTTTTTTTTTAATAGCCATCCTAATGAGTGTGAAAGGGTATCTCAATGTAGACTGATTAGCATTTCCTAATCACTAATGATATTAAACATCTTTTTATGTGTTTATTGTCCATTTGTGTATTTTAGTTGGAAAAATATTTATTCAGGTCTTTTGCACATTTTGAAATTGGGTTGTTTGTCCTTTTGTTGTTGGGTTATAAGAGTTAGGCGTATATTCTAGGTATTAATTCTTTATCAGATATATGATTTGCAAGTATTTTCTCCTTTAGGGTTGTTCTTTTCATTTTCCTGACAGTATCTTTTCATGTGTGGAAGTTTTTCATTTTGATGAAGTCCAGTTTTATCTTTTTTTCCTTTTGTTTCCTCATTCTTTTGGTGTTATATCTAATAGACTGTTAGCAAATCCAAGATCATGATGATTTGCCCCTGTGTTTTCTTCTGAGAGATTTATAGTTCTAACTGTTATATTTAGGTTATTGGTCCATTTTGAGTTGAATTTTGTATATGGAGTGAGGTAGGGATCCAGCTTTATTCTTGGGCATGTGAATGTCCAGTTGTTTCAGCACCATTTGTTTAAGGGGTTTGTCTTTTCCCATTGAATTGTCCATAGGTGTTTGGGTTTATTGCTGGACTTTCAGTTCTGTCCCATTGGTCTGTCCTTATGCCAGTACCACACTATTTGATCACTGTAGTTTTGTAGTGAGTTTTGCAGTTGGGAAGTGTGGGTCTTCTACCCTGTTCTTTTTCAAGATTATTTTGGCTGTTGAGGGCCCTTTGAAATGCCAAATGAATTTGAGGATCAGCTTTTCCATTCCTGCAATAAAGGCAGTTGAGATTTTGATAGAGATTGCATTGGATCTGTAGATCACTTTGGGGAGTATTGCTATTTTAACAGTATTAAGTCAACTCATATACACAGGATGTCTTTTCATTTATTTAGGTCTTTATTTCAGTAATGTTTATAGTTTTAGTGTATATGTCTTTCACACCCTTGGTTAAATTTATTGCTAAGTATTCTTTTTGAGTCTATCATACATGAACTTGTTTTCTTAATTTCCTTTTTGGGTTCGTCATTACCAATGAATAGAAATGTAATTGATTATTTTTGTTGATCTTTTATCCTACAACACTGCTGAATTCCCTTATTAGCTCTAATAGTTTTAATGTGGATTCTTTGGAATTTTTTTTTTGATTCTTTAGAATTTTTTAATGTAAAAGATCATGTCCTCTGTGAATAGGGAGAATTTTACATTTTCCTTTCCAATTTGGATGCCTTTTATTTCTTTTTCTTGACTAATTACCTTAGCTAGAACTTCTAGTACAATATTGAATAGAAGTGGCAAAAGTGAGCATTCTTGTCTTATTCCTAGTTTCAGGGGGAATGCTTTCATTTTTTGCTGTTGAGTATGATATTAGCTGTGGGTTTTCTCATAAATGTCCCTTTCTTGGGTCAAGGAAGTTTCCTTCTATTCCAAGTCTGGTTTTTTAAAAAAATATTTTATTTATTTGAGAGAGAGAGAGAATGAGAGAGCGCACACAAGCAAGGTGAGGGGCAGAGGGAGACTCCCCACTGAGCAGGGAGCCCCATGCAAGGCCTGATCCGGGACTCCAGGATCATGATCTGAGCCGAAGGCAGACGCTTAACTGACTGAGCCACCCAGTTGACCCTCCAAGTCTGTTTTTATCACAAAAGGGTGTTGGGTTTTGTGAAATGTTTTTTTCTGTACCAATTGAGATGATCATGTGTTTTTTTTTTTTTTCTTCTTTAATTTTATTAATGTGGTCTATTGCATTGTTTGGTTTCCATATATTGAACTGCCCTTGCATTCCTGGGATAAATTCCACTTAATTGAGGTATATAATCCTTTTACTGTGTTGTTGGATTTCATTTGCTAGTATGTCATTGAGGGCTTCTTTATATTCATAAAGGATGTTGGTTTGTAGTTTTCTTGTGATGTCTTTGTCTGGCTTTATTATCTGGGTAGCCTCATAGAGTGAAGTAGGAAGTGTCTGTCCTCTTCTGTTTTTTGGGAGAGTTTGAGAAGGATTGGCATTAATTCAATTTTGTATGTTTGGTAGGATTCACCAGTAAACCCGTCTGGTCCTGGACTTTTCTTTGTTGGGAGGTTTTAATTACTGACTCAGTCTCCTTACTTGTTACACATACGTTCAGATTTTCTATTCTTGAGTCAGTTTGGATAGTTAGTGTGTTTCTAGGAATTTATCCCTTTCATCTAGGTTATCTAATTTGTTGGTGTGAAGTTGTTCATAGTATTCTCTTATAATCTTTTTCATTTTTGTAAGGTCATAAATATTGTCTCTTTTAAATTGGTTTTTAAATAAGGCTTTTAATTTTTGTCTTAGATTATTTCTTGATTTGGTATGTTTCTAACTCAGCCCAATTTGTTTCACACACTTTAAAGATGGAGGGATGGGAAACATGACAAGTACAGCATCCAGAAGTGGCTGTGTACTGGTATTACTCTACATCATTTCAAGTAGAGTCAAGTTCCTTAGATTCCCAGACCACATCCCAGCTGTATCAGTTAGAGAAATATTTGAGTGAAAGATTATTAACAAAAAAGTGTATCACACATGTAATTTTGTATAGTGCTATTACTAGTTTGTTTTTTTCTGAATCTGATAGTAAGACTTATTTTGATGCAATTTTATATTATTGAATCTTCTTTATGCTTGCTTTTAGTTGTATTTCAAAACAGAAAGTTTATTCATCCAAACATTTTTCTGCATAAATGTGTCTGTCTTATGTTTATACCCAAGGAAGAAGGGTCTACAACCTTTATAGTTTAACAGAATACTCCCATCTTTTGCAGGATGTTATTAGCATCCATATGAATGTATCAGTGTGTAAGTTAAGAATCTGAAAATATAAAATAAGCAAGCAAAATTTTTAGATGGGATATGGAGAGGGTTAAAGTCTTCTGGTCTAGTTGATGCATTACTATATGAAGGAACTTTTCAACCTGAAATGTTGCTTCAGATTGGACAAAGTGTTAGTGGTGGCGGTAAAAGGTATTTTGTTTGTATATCTACAGTGGTTTTTAAATTGATCCCCATAGGATGATAGTGCATTCTGAGCGTGAGAACTATGTATGCTGTTTGGTCAAGAAAGATGTTAATAGATAGTTACCTCAAGACTCATTCGGAAGCCAGGTTGTGACAGTGCTCAGCATTGAATGGGTATTTAATAAAATGTTTGATTATGTGGAGGAATCAACAAAACAATTGTAACTATAAAACTGCTTGGGTAGTTGTCTGAAATATGACAGAGGCTGAGATCAATTAAACTAACATTAGCTCTTTAAAACAAACCACATTTAAAAAAATATATATTTTATTTATTTATTTGCCAGAGAGCAAGAGAGCACAAGCAGGGGGAGCAGCAGGCAGAGGGAGAGGGAGAAGCAGACTCCTCGCTGAGCAAGGAGCCTGATGTGGGACTCAATCCCAGGACCCTGGGATCATGACCTGAGCCTAAGGCAGATGCTTAACAGACTGAGCCACCCAGGTGCCCCAAAACAAGCCACATTTTGAAATGGAGTAATAGAATTACTCTACTGGATGTAAAAGTGTTGTGAGGGCCCAGGAACAGAATTGTTCCTCTATTTGGAGAGACAGCTATTGAAAATTATGAAAAAGAAAAACTTCTGTTATTATAAAAGTAATTCAGATACATTAGAGAAAATTTAGAAAATATAGGTAAATAAAATATAGGTAAATGTAAAACTGAAAACTGTAAAACTGAAATAAATCATCCCTTATGCTAAAATAATTTTCTGTGTTTTCTTGCCTATGTATAAAAATGGGATTTCATATATATATACATATATATATATGAAATGTGTCTGTTATATATATATATATATGAAATGTGTCTGTTATATATATATATATATATGAAATGTGTCTGTTATATATATATATATATATATGAAATGTGTGTTATATATATATATATATATAGCTTGTGGCCTGATAAATTTACTTAACTGGAAGTTCAATATATGTAACTTTCTGTTAAAATATTGGAGATTAGGAATCCTGCCAGAAAGTTTCCTGTGTAATTAATATAGTCTTAAATGGTTAACTGGATATAGTAACTAGCCTCTTCTATGTAAGAGCCAGTATTGAATTGTTTATAACACTTACCTAAAATAAACATTATTAGTAAATACTAATAAAAATATATTATGAACATAAGATCAAATAAAAATGTATGGTATTTTAAACTTTTTAGTGGCTCATCAACATTTCTCTACCTTTTTTAGTTCACATTTTAAAGTTTTGTTTTTATAAATATATGCTGTAACCTGAAACAGGACTCTAGTATTTTCTAGATTATGAGAAAAGGTTAAAAACTTGGAATGGAAAGGTCCTTATTAGAGAATGTATTTACTATCTCAGAATTCTATAGTGGACAAATTCTATAATGGACAACACGGACTATAAAATTAATGAAAACAAAAAACACAGGTAGACGTTGAATTGTGAAACAAAACATTCTTAGTTTATATGTCAAGAATTTGGGGGAAGGCATGGAGTTGAAATGGAGGGATATGAAATGTGGAGTGTAGTTTTGTTATCAAGGAGATAAAAAGTGAAAGAGAAGGAGGCCTCCTTTGCAGTTAATCTGAGGCACTTCTTGGAAGATTTATCACTGTACAATTTGGTCACTAACAGAACACTCTACAATTTAGTCATTAATAGAAGAAATAAACTAGGTTTGCTACTAGGGGAAGGAAACCTACTAATACTATTCGGAGTTGCAGGTAGTACAAGATTTAGAGACTTCTAGGTTAGAAGATTAGCATGAGGGGTAACTGGGTGGCTCATTGAGTTATGTATCTGAATCTTTGTTTTGGCCCAGGTCAAGATCTTGGGGTTGTGAGACTGAGTCCTGCATCTGGCTGGCGCTTAGCAGAGAGTCTGCTTCAGATTCTTTTCCCCTCCCCCTCTGCTCCTCCTCCTTCTCCTGTGGACACCCTCTCTCTCAAATAAATAAAATCTTAAAAAAAACAAAACAAACAAAAAGATCAGCATGAAAGCTCCTGAGCAACGTTGTTAATCCCAGTGTAGAAGCTGTTTGCAGTCAGTCCTGCCTAGGCATAGGCAGCTCTGGGTCTCTTGGTGTTAACTGAAGCTGGAAGGATCTCAGGTGTGCGGGTGCATCCTATTGCCAAGAGAGGAATTATCAGATACTAGGATCACTTTGCAAGATGAGATACTTGGAATTATTTAAATGATGTGAGATGGTTTCATGGGCTGGGGGAAGCTATTTTAGGTTTTTAGGAAGAAAATAAAATAACCTTCGGTGAAGTGCTGTTATGTGACTTGATTCTTTCATTTATACTCTGATTCAGTCTTTTTGGGTTAGGCTTTGGGGAGTAGGGTCTGATTTTTTTATTAAGCACACCAACTGATTTTCTTTTCTTTTTTTTTTTTTTTTTAAGATTTTGTTTATTTATTTGAGAGAGAGAGAATGAGAGAGAGAGAACACATGAGAGGGGATAGGGTCAGAGGGCGAAGCAGACTCCCTGCCGAGCGGGGAGCCCGATGCGGGACTCGATCCTGGGACTCCAGGATCATGACCTGAGCCGAAGGCAGTCGCTTAACCAACTGAGCCACCCAGGCGCCCCCAACTGATTTTCTTGAATGTGGTTCTTGAACCACAGATTGAGACACAAAGGCAGGACTCCTTACTCTTGGTTGGGACTTGTAAGTTTTGATTCCTATTGTCTTAGCATCCTGGTCAATCCCTCATTCCTCTGAGGCCTCAGATAACTCTCCATGATAATATATGAGAATAGAGGTCAGAACAGTAATTTTATAGTAACTATTTTTGGAACTCTTTATTTATTTATTTTTTAAAGATTTTATTTATTTATTTGACAGAGAGAGACACAGCGAGAGAGGGAACACAAGCAGGGGGAGTGGGAGAGGGAGAAGCAGACTTCCTGCCGAGCAGGGAGCCCGATGCGGGGCTCGATCCCAGGACCCTGGGATCATGACCTGAGCCAAAGGCAGATGCTTAACGACTGAGCCACCCAGGCGCCCCCCATTTCAAAGATATTTAACTTAAAAAAGTTGAGAAGAAATTTTTAATAAATTTTAACTAAAATGTATGTGAAATCCTTGAAATCCATATAGAACTGGCATAAGTGATTTAGCTTTCTCTGGGACATGAATATCAGGCCTAGTTTTAATGGCAAACACTCATTAAACTTATTTAATGGCAAAAGTAATAAGTACCACCTATTATTCAAAAGAAGGGTGTCTATTTGGAACTCTAATTATAAATCACCAAGTAATGGGTAGTAGTAACTAACACTAGCTGGTGAATGTTAAGTTTGTAAAATTCTTTTCATCTTAAAATAAGTCACTGTTTAAGCATGGGGAATATGTAAAGTGTCTTCTGAATAAAACTGGGAATATAGTGTATAAACTGGGAATAAAGGGATGGTTTTAGAAAGAGGAGCCAACTGCATGTAGACTTTTGAGGATTTACTTTATTTTTCTCACTTTAAAAGTGAGATGAGGCCAGTTGAGTTAATGTTTGTTTAGAACTTTAGGAAAGGGTGAAAGCGTTGACTTTTAAGAAATAGATTTTTTTTTTCCCTTCAAATTTTTATTTAAATTCTAGGTAGTTAACAGACAGTGTAATAATGGTTTCAGGAGTAGAATTTAGTGATTCATCACTTATATACAACACCCAGTGCTCATCACAACAAGTGCCCTCCTTAATACCCATCACCCATCTAGCCCATCCCCCATCCACCTCCCTCCATCAACCCTCAGTTTGTTCTCTATCTTTTAAGTGTCTCTTACGGTTTGTTTCCCTTTTTTCCCCCTCCCCTATGTTCATCTGTTTTGTTTCTTAAATTCCACAGAGGAGTGAAATCATATGGTATTTATCTGTCTCTGACTGACTTATTTTGTTTAGCATAATACACTTTACCTCCATCCATTTGTTGCAAATGGCAAGATTTCATTCTTTTTGATGGCTGAGTAATATTCTGTTGTGTATATATACCACATCTGTATCCATTCATCAGTCGATGGACATTTGGGCTCTTTTCATAGATGGGCTGTTACTGATAATGCTGCTATAAACATCGGGGTGCATGTACCCTTTTGAATCTATATTTTTGTACCTTTAGGTGAATACCTAATAGTGCAATTGCTGGATCGTAGGGTAGTTCTCTTTTTAACTTTTTGAGGAACCTCCATACTGTTCTCAAGAGTGGCTGTACCAGTTTGTATTCCCATCAACGGTGTAAGAGGGTTCCCCTTTCTCCACATCCTCACCAATATCTCGTTTCCTGGGTTGTTAATTTTAGCCCTTCTGACAGGTGTGAGGTGGTATCTCATCGTGGTTTTGATTTGGGAAATACATGTGTTTGCTTGTTTTTTTCCGTTTAATGCTAAGCCACTCCATATAGGTACTTAGTGTTTTATACTTATTTTTATAGATGAGAAAACTGAAACTGAAAAGTTTTTTTATTCAGGTGAGAAACAGGTATGTTTGGCTTTGTTTCCATTTCTTTTACTCATGTTTACCATTGTCTGATTTCTAAAGTTTGTTCCAACTTCTAAAATTCTGTGATTTTACAGAAGTGGAGAGAATAGTGTAATGAATTCCCATTTACCTATCACAGAACTACAAAATTATTAGCCCATTGCCAATTTATTTCACCGGTATCCCCTTGCATTTGCCCTCCCACATTATTTTTACCCCCATATTATTTTGACACAGATAGAATATCATTTCATCTGTAAACATTTCAGTATATAGCTCTAAAAGAAACCAAGTTTTAAAATTTTAAAACATAACTGTACTAAATTTATCACTATAAAAAGTTATTACTTCATATTCAGTTAACACTCACATTTTCCTGATTGTCATAATTTCTTTTTAAACTCTTTAAGTTGGGATTCAGATGAGGCTCATATGTTGTAATTAGTTGATGTGTCTCATAAGTATTTAAAAATGTTATTATTTAAAAAATATTTTTTTATTTCTTTAGAGTGGTTTTAGGATCACAGCAAAATTGAGTAGAAGATACAGAGATTTACCATATAACCCCTGATGTCTACTTGTTCAGCCACCATTTGTTGAAAAGACTTTTCTCCATTTTATTGCCTCCGTTCTTTTGTCAAAGATCTGGTGACTGTATTTCTGTGGGTCTATTTTGGGGCTCTCTATTCTTTTCCATTGCTATATTTATCTGTTCTTTTGCCAGTACCACTCTTATCTTAACTACTGTAGCTTTATAGTAAGTCTTAATGTTGGGTAGTATCAGTTGTCCTCCAACTTTGTTCTCCTTCAGTGTTACGTTGCCTTTTCTGGGCCTTTTGCTTCATATAATATTCAGAATCAGTTTGTTGATACCCACAAGATAACTTGCTGGGCTTTTGATTGGGAATCATTGAATCTGTAGATGAAGTTTGGAACAACTGACATCTGATAATGCTGAGTCTTCCCATCCAGGAACATGGACTATCTCTCCATTTATTTATTTAGTTCTTTGGTTTCATTCATCAGATTTGTAGTTTTCCTCATATAGGTTTTATACAATTTTGTTAGCTTTGTGCCCAAGTATTTCATCTTTTTTTAGTACTAATATAAATGTTACTGTGTTTTCATTTCAAATTCCACTGTTCATTGCTTGTATATAGAAAAGCTTTTGTATTTTAACCTGTATCCTGCAACCTTGCCATACGTGCTTATTTATTCCAGGAATTGTTGTTGTTGTTGATTCTTGTGGATTTTTTTACATAGATGATCATGTCATTTGCTTAGATGGACAGTTTTTATTCTTCCTTCCCAATCTGTATACCTTTTATTTCCTTTTCTTGTCTTACTGTATTAGCTAGGATTTCCAGTATGATGTCAAAAAGCTGTGATAAGGAGAACTTTTTGCCTTGTTCCTGATGTTATATCTTTTGTTCAAATCTACACATTCCCTTTCCATCTCACTCTTTCTTTCTTGCAGTTTTGTTTTTGTTGTTGAAGAAAGTGGGTCTTTTTATTTTTAGAGATTCCTCAGCCTGGATCTTTGTAATTTATATCTGTTATGCTGTTCAACATGTTTTTCTGTCACATTTACTATATAAAAATTGTTAATTAGATCTAGAGCAGCATTGTCCAGTATAAATATAATGAAAGCCATAAATTTGAGTCACGTATTGGTAATTTGAAATTTTTCATGTATCCACTTTAAAAAAATAAAAAGAAACAGGTGAGGGGTGCCTGCCTGGCTCAGTCGGTAGAGCATGCAACTCTTGATCTTGGTGTTGTGAGTTTGAGCCCCATGTTGGGTATAGAGATTACTTAAAAAAAAATAAAATCTTGGGCACCTGGGTGGCTCCATTGGTTAAGCATCTGCCTTCGACTTGGGTCCTGATCCCAGGGTCCTGGGATCGAGTTCCACATCGGGCTCCCTGCTCAGTGGGGAGTCTGCTTCTCCCTCTACCCCTCCCCCGCTGCTTGTGCTCTCACTCTCATGCCCTCTTAAAATCTTAAAAAAAAAAAATCTTAAAAAAAGGTGAAATTGGTTTTAATATTTTTTATTCCATCCATTATATTCACAATGTTATTTCAGTATGTATCCAATATAATTTTTGAGGTATTTTACATTTTTTTGTACTAAATCTTAGAAATCTGGTGTATATTTTTCACTTATATCACATCTCAATTAGAATAAGCTGCAGTTGCACATCCCAGTAGCCACATGGGGCCATTGACTCCTGTATTAAACAACACAGATTTAGAGACTTGATCAGATTTAGGTTTTTTGTTTTTGTCAAGAAGTAGAGAATGTCTGGTTGTCTCTTTTTGGGGATGCAGGTAGCCATTCATGATCATTGTTTAGATCTAATAATTCATTAGGACTTGCAAAATGGTGACTTTTTTTTTTTTTTTTATAATTTTACCTTCATTTATTATTTGTGATGTTTCTCTAAAGAGGATACTTCCTATCCTCAGTTACTTGGTTACTTGAAGGAACAGTTCACTTAGAAAAAGTAGGATAAATAATGCTTGATCCTTTTTCTTTATTTACCAGTTATCAAAATAATGAGTTGGTTCCCTAGCATTAGGATAAAAGGCACCTTTGGATAAAGGTAACCAGCAAAGGGGCACCTGGGTGGCTCAGTCTTTGGGTGTCTACCTTCGGCTCGGGTCATGGTCCCAGGGACCAGGCTTCCTGTTCAGCGGGAGACCTGCTTCTTCCTCTCTCACTCCCCCTGCTTGTGTTCCCTCTCTTGCTGTGTGTCTCTCTGTCAAATAAATAAATAAAATCTTAAAAAAAAAAAAAAAAAGGTAACCAGCAAAAAAATTTTTTTTCAAGTGTCACTATGAACTCCTAGACTTAACAGATACTCAAATTGTCCAGTCTTTAGCCAGTTGGAGCCTCTGGTTTTTGAGTCTAGACATGACCCTAACAGTCTTTGATAGCTTTCTTGCATTCTTGTGTATTAGTCTGTATTATCTAGAAAAACACAACCAATGGGATATATATATATATATATCTCATATATATATATGAGATTTATTATAATGAATTTGCTTATAAATTTTAGAGGCTCACAAGTTATCTGTGGTGGGCAAGTTGGAGGCCCAGGAGCTAATGTAGTTCCAGTCCAGCTAAAGACTCAGGAAGAGCCAGTGTTTGAGTCTGAAGGAAGAAAAAAAAAAAAACAATGTACCAGCTTGAAGTTTGTCAGGCAGGAGGAATTCCTTCTTATTTGTGAGAGGGTCCAGCTTTTTTGTTCAATTCTGGCCTTCAATTGATTGGATGGGGCTCATACCCACATCAGGGAGGGCTGGGAGGGCAATTTGTTTTACTCAGTCTACAAATTCACATGTTAATCTCATCCAGAAACACCCTGACAGACACACCCAGAATAGTTTTTGACCAAATGTCTGGGCACCCTGTGATTCAGTCAAGATGACATACAAAATTAACCATCATATCTGGGATAAGATGTTCCAGACTCATTTTACATGTTCTGCCCCAGATGTAGAATCTGCCATTTTTCCAAGGAGGCCCAATCTTTACTCTCTTAAACAAAATCAAAGCATCAAAGTCTTTTTTTTTTTTTTTTTTTTAAGATTTTATTTATTTAGTTGACAGAGAGACAGTGAGAGAGGGAACACAAGCAGGGGGAGTGGGAGAGGGAGAAGCAGGCTTCCCGCCGAGCAGGGAGCCCGATGCGGGGCTCGATCCCAGGACCCTGGGATCATGACCTGAGCCGAAGGCAGACGCTCAACGACTGAGCCACCCAGGCGCCCCCAAAGCATCAAAGTCTTATAAATAATGTTGGCAATAGATAAATGACATCTGATGATTCTTTTGATGATGAAAATACATTGAGTTTCATAATTTTCAAAGCTAGGCTTTGTTTTGGGATTTTTTTTTTTTTTATCAAGAAAGGTGTAATTTCTTAAAAGTCATTAAATTGTCTTATATAGTACCTAGTGTTCTTACTTCTTTTCTCACTTTTGGGAAAGAGGTTCTTGGTGTCTGCTCTGTTACTCTTATGTTGATCTTTCTTTTCTTTCCCCTCTCCCTCCCGTCCTCCCTCTCTACCCAATATGGGGCTTGAACTCACGACCCAAGATCAGGAGTCACCTGCTCTGCTGACTGGACCAGGCAGGTGCTCTCTATGCTGATCTTTCTTAAGTTTCTGATATAACACTCAAGGAAAGCTGATATACCCCATAGCTATACCTAGTAAAGTGCATACAAGTGATAAGTATCTTTAAGTATTAATCTAAATAATTCTAGGGATGCCTGGGTGGCTCATTTGGTAGAGCATGTGACTCTTGACTGCGGATTGTGAGTTTGAGTCCCATATGGGGTGTGGAGATTACTTAAAAATAAATAAAATCTTAAAAAAATAATTCTACCTGTTATTATATGATAGTAACGTAGAATTACAGACATAATTGAGTTTACCCTCTTCATTTTATACAAAGGGAAATTGAAGCCTAGATCTGTGGGAATGTTAGTACTATAACTTGGATCACTTGCTTCTTAGAGTAGGCAATGTACTGAGTAGGACAACTTCACAGGTCAGAGACAGACTGGTGTGGCACAAAATCTTGGCATTGTCATTTACTGGTTATATGAACTTGAGGAAACTGGTTTTCTTGTTTATTTGTAAGTTAGAAATAATAATAATGATATCATGGGATTGCTATGATAGTTAACCAAGAATAACATTTTAAGGAACCCATTACTGTTCCTGTCATATTGTAGGTACACTGTAAATTCTGGCTCTTCCTAGGGTGCCTGGGTGTCTCAGTCATTTAAGCGTCTGCCTTCAGCTCAGGTCATGATATTAGGGTCCTGGGATCGAGCCCCACATCGGGCTCCTTGCTCATTAGGGAGCCTGCTTCTCCTTCTCCCTGTGCCTTCTGCTCCCCCTGCCTTGTGCTCTCTCTCTGTCCCCCTCCCCCCCAAAAAATCTTTAAATTCTGGCTGAATTTAATTTAAATTCAATTTAAATTTAAATTCTGGCTGTTCCTGTCCTCCAGTTTGCAGTTCTTTCTGCCATATTATTACCTCCTTTTTAAATTGAATATCAAGTATATCTAAAGTAGCTGAAAACAGTACTTTTGTTGTATTTTTTACTGTGTTCATATTATTCTTTTAGCAGATTTTTTTCTTTAATAGAATAAAAAGAATTAGTCTGGTCCCTCTCTGAGTTTTTCTGGATGACAGTTAATGAAGTTCAAATTGAGATTTTACTTTTCATTCTGAAGTACTTACCCAAATTAACTTTTGCTGTTATATCCCTATTTATCATAATTATTGAATATTAAACACAAATGTTTTAAATAATATTTTGTGTCATCAAGGTAGAATGTAATCATGTTCATGCCTGTATTCTGCTGCAGCAAACAGGATAATTTAGAAAGGCTATAATTAATAGATGTTTAAAAGTTGCTTTGATGTTCTTAGATGAAAGCTTGGCTACTAATACCCAATGCTAGTATTTTAAATTATCACTCTCCTTTTTAACATGAACTCTTGGCTTGAGTTCTATAGAACTAGCTACAGGATTGTTAATGTGTAAGTCATGTTTAATGTGCATTTGTAGAGAAAATCTTAGAAACTATCTTCCAAAAAACGCACTCTCATATTTATGTTGGTTGTGATCTATTTGGATACAATTCCAAAAGCATACTTGAGTGTTGATTTTCCCATGACAGTAATAGATGGCTTTCTTCGTTGGGAGGTATAAAAATATGATTGCTAATGCCTAAGGTTCTATTTCATAGAGTGAGTGAATTGATGTATTTGAGGTGTTAGAGACTTCAGATTGGGAGACCTAAAGACCTTTTTTTAAATCAAAAGGCAGGCAATGATACCTGCTTTCAGCTCTTTTTGGAGTGGTTTTCATTTTCTTGTAATTTCTCTGGTTTCTCAGTACTTGTAAATTTAATTTTTACCCCCAATACTAAAAACTAATTGCTCTCAGATTTCTGATTTCTCATATCACCAAATACATTGATTAGCATTTTCTCTGTTCTTGTTGTGTTCATTCATTGCAGTGCATCAAATTCTGTTAATCTTGAAGATTTTATCTCTTTGTTTTCCTTCTACTGTATTTTCCCTCTGTTTGTTTTTTTTGTTGTTGTTGTTAATTTTCTTTTGTTATGTTAGTCACCATACAATACATCATTAGTTTTTGATGTAGTGATCCACGATTCATTCTTTGCGTATTTGCGTACAACACCCAGTGCTCCATGCAGAACGTGCCCTCCTTAATATCCATCACCAGGCTAACCCATCACCCCACTCCCCTTCCCTCTAACACCCTCAGTTTTTTTCTCAGAGTCCATAGTTTCTCACGGTTCGTCTCTCCCTCCGATTCCCCTCCCCCTTCATTTTTCCCTTCCTTCTCCTAATGTCCTCCATGCTATTCCTTATGTTCCACAAATAGGTGAAACCATATGATAATTGACTTTCTCTGCTTGACTTATTTCACTTAGCATAATCTCCTCCAGTCCCATCCATGTTGATGTCAAAGTTGGGTATTCATCTTTTCTGATGGCTGAGTAATATTCCATTGTATATATGGACCACATCTTCTTTATCCATTCATCTGTTGAAGGGCATCTCGGCTCTTTCCACAGTTTGGCTATTGCGGACATTGCTGCTATGAACATTGGGGTGCATATGGCCCCTCTTTTCACTACATCTTGAGCTGTGCCTCGTTTTCCTCCCTCACTGACTCAACTTCTTACTTGCATGCTGAAGTATCTATATCTGAAGACACACTTTTAACAGTTGTGCTGTCATCATTAGAAACATAATTCTTTAGACGGATGAGGTGGCACATGCGTTACCAATGCTTAGTGAAAGGAAAACAGGCCTCAAACATGCCACAGCAAAAGCACAAAAAAATTGCATTCGATTATAGTTAATTACTTCAAAAAGCAAATTGGCTTCTCTATATTATCTGATAAATGATTGCTGAAAAAGTCAGAGTGGAGAATTACTTGTCCCTTGGTGGACAAGTAAAACAAAACAAAACTGTTGAAACTATTACATTTTACATATTACATAAAGAAAGATACTAATGAGGTGTTTAATGTCCTCTTTTCTAGGTCATTCTTGTCTAGAATGTTTTCTTGTTCTCTGATTATATCTACCAGAAATTTGGTGATGGACATCACACTTAGGGAAGTGATGTAAGAAGGGGGAACCCCCTTTTGCTAGTAGGGAAATCTTGTCAGATTGCTCTGTATGTATCTTAATACTTTAATGTATATTTTATTGGTCAAATAGCAATTTTCAACAGTTGGGTTTTGTGTAACTTAGATTATTAATATAAGTATTGTCTTAGGTCTAACAATGATTTGTTAGTTGGGTTTAGCATTTAGAGGGTTTTTTCCCTATGTCAATTAAAGGGATGTCTGCAGCATCATAGGTTTTTTTTTAAAAGCAGTCCCCACGCCCAACCTGGGGCTCAGACCCACAGTCCCAAGACCAAGAGTTGCACACTCCACTGACTGAGCCAGCCAGGTACTCCATGCAGCATCATTTTTTAAAAAGTTATTTTTAATTGAAGTGTAGTTGACATATAATATTAGTTTTAGTTGTACAACATAGTGGTTCAACAGTTATATACATCACAAAATGCTCACTACAATAAGCGTATGCCAGTAATACTAACTATATTCCTTATGCTGTACTTTTCATCCTCATGACTTCTTTATTTATAATTGGAAGTTTGTACCTCTGATCCCCTCCACCCATTTTGCTCATCCCTTCCCCCTCTCCCCTTTAGAAACACCAGTTTGTTCTCTATTTATGAGTCTGTTTCTCTTTTGTTGTTGCTGTCCTTTTGTTTTGTTTTTTAGATTCTACATATAAGGGAAATGATAAGATATGTGTCTTTCTGTCTGGAGTATTTCACTTAGCATAATACTGTCTGGGTCTGTCATGTTGCCATGAATGTCAAGATTTCATTCTTTTTAAAAAAATTTATTAATTTATTTTTGGTTGAGAGGGAGAGAGGGGATGAGGGGCAGAGAGAGTTTTGAGCAGACTCCACACTAAGTGGGGAGACTGACGTGGGGCTTGATCTCATGACCCGGAGATCACAACCTGAGCTGAAACCAAGAGTCAGATGCTTAACCAACTGTGCCACCAGGCATCCCATTTCATTTTTTTTTAATGGCTGAGTATTATTCCATTGTGTATGCATACCACCTTTTCTTTATCCATTCAATGGCTAATGGAACTTAAGTTGCTTCTGTATCTTGGTGCAGCATCATTGTTTATGACTTCGTGGTATTATATGACTGCACCATCGTTTTTTATACTTAATATTTGGATAGATAGTATATATATACATAGTACAAAATATAGAAGATACAAAAAAGTACCCAGTGAAAAGTAAAGTTCCCTCTACTCTTAGTTCCCTCATCAGGGTGCTGTCACTATTATCCATTTCTTTTACGTTGGTCCAGAGATATTTTACATAAATACAAACCAGTACATAATCATGTATATGCACATACAAAATGACAGCATATTGTGCCTTCTATACAGTGCTTTCTTTTTCTACTTAATTAAGAGATCTTCCATAGGGATTCATAAAAATTTCCATCAGTGTTTACATTTGCTTTATCTTCTACTTTATGGATTTACTATAATTTATTTAACCAGGCTTTTTTGGGGGCGGTGGACACTTAGATTGTTTCACATCTATTGTTCTATCAGTTCCAAATATGCAGTCGTAGTATATATTTCATTTGGTGTAGACCACTGGGCCTGATCACTTTTTCTGGCTAAACTCTGTAAGTGAAAGCTCTTAGAGAAGATCTGTATGACACAGAATAAGGTGAGAATGTGGTAATGTCTGTAAATCTGTTTTGTGGTGGAAATATATGAAAAGTGAAAATTCTAACTTTTACTTTTATCTTAAGAAACTTATTTTTTTAGTGAAAGAAGTATTGCCTTATGTGGGAAGTGTAATTTATCTTAGTCCTGATTCTGTCCAATAAGGCAGACTTGTTTTATTTTTCCACAGATTATGTTTTTAGATTTGGTATCAAAATACCCAGATTTACTAGTATCAACTGACCGATTGTAACCCAAAGAAACATTGAAAAAAGGAAAAGAAACACACTAGCTGCAATTGGAAGAGAATGATTCCTGATTAGATATGTCTTAAGGAGGTATTGTGAACCCAGTGTTAAGCATTTGTATAATTTAGGTGGTTGCCTTTTTATGACTCAGGTTCATATTTCCGCACTAGAGTACTTGACTCTGTGTTAGAGGATAAGCATGGTGTATTTCTTCCTGAAGCCTCCATTTAAGTTGAGATAGGAACATGGGAGTTTTGAGATTGTAGTGGTTATTGTATTGTCAGTCTGTTACATCCTCATGAATTTTTGGACTAAAACAAGATTTAAAAGAGAATTTGAATTTGTGTATCACCTACTTTCTAAGAATCTGAGTTTACTTTGTCGTCATGGTTGTTTGAGGGGAAAAGCTGGAGAGGCATTGATCCTAATGGGAGGCTACAGACACCATTAAAAATAAACTTATGTAAATTTTAAGCAATGGTGGTCACTTATGGCTTCAGAGTAGTTTGGAGATAAATGTTCATGCATTTATATATTGCTAATTTGTAGATTATGTGATTTTTTTTTAAGATTTTTATTTATTTATTTGACAGAGAGAGACACAGTAAGAAGGGGAACACAAGCAGGGGGAGTGGGAGAGAGAGAAGCAGGCTCCCCGCGGAGCAGGGACCCCAATGCAGGGCTCGATCCCAGGACCCTGGGATCATGACCTGAGCCGAAGGCAGACGCTTAACGACTGAGGCCACCCAGGCGCCCCTGTGATATTTTTTATGGTAATGAAAAATCTCAGTTATAAACCTTCCAAAAGCTTGTTAGCTACATTCATTCATATAGCATGGGCAAATAAACTCCTTTATGGCAGTGGACGTCACATTTTTCCCCCTATTTTTTTAATTAACATATAATGTATTATTTGTTTCAGGAGTGCAGGTCTGTGATTCATCAGTCTTATATAATACCCAGTGCTCATTACAACACATACCCTGAGCTGGGTATGTGTTGGAAGTTTGGAACTTCACCCAGTTACCCCATCCCCCCTTCTCCCTCCCCTCCAGCAACCCTCAATTTGTTTCTTAAGATTAAGAGTCTCTTATGGTTTGTCTCCCTCTCTGGTTTCGTCTTGTTTCATTTTTTCCTTCTCTTCCCCTATGATTCTCTGCCTTGTTTCTTAAATTCCACATATCAGTGAGATCATATGATAATTGTCTTTCTCTGATCGACTTACTTTGCTTAGCATAATACCCTCTAGTTCCATCCACGTTCACATTTTAATATTAGTATCAGATCACCTGGAGAGCTTGTTAAAAGCTTGTTTAAAAAATGGTCGCCATCTCCAGAGATTGTGATGACAGTAGCTCTGTGGTAAGACCTAGACAACTCTTCCTTAAATAAACACATCAGATGATTCTGGTCTGTAGACCTCTTTTTGACTGTTGTTGGAGGAACCCCATTAGTTAAAAAATTTAATGGTAGGAGCATATCAAAATCTTCAGGATTGTAATTTAAAACAGCAGCATGATGCAGCAGAATGGGCTTGATTTTGAATTTGATTTGTCTGCTTTAAAGACCTATAGATAGTAGTTGTTTGCTAAACATTGGTAATGGGAAACTTGTGCCTGGCACGAATCATGTTGCTATTCCATGGTCCAAGTAGAAAATAAATATCTCAGAAGCCAAAAATACATTTTTCTTAGAAGTTAAATTGCTTTAGTTGAAGAAATAAAATATCTGATTTTTCAAATGCTAGATATAAGGGCATTAGATTTTAATTTTTATCAAGTGGGGTAATGGGTTAAATTACTTTCTCTTTCAAAATATTTTTTTGATGAGAGTGGTAAGGTTGTGGTGAAACAGGCATTGTCATACATGGTGCATAATTATGAATGGATGCAATTTTGGATAGCATTTTGAATATATGTATTGAAATCTTAAAACAGCTCATACTGATTTACATAGTAATTCCATTCTGAGAAACTCAAAAATAAAAAAAAATTTAAATATGAAATAGAGACACATACTATAGAATTTTTTATAATAGTTAAAAAAAATTGGAAACAATCTAAACATCTTATTGGAGAGATATTTAAGGAAGAAGTGATCCATTCATGCAAGGAAATGCTATTTAGCCATAAAATGTCTTTAAAGAATGCATAACATAGGGAAATGCTTATGCTGTAATGTTATTATGTAAATAAAAGCTGGTTACAGAATTGTAGATCTTTTTAAAGACTTATAAGAAAATTTGGAAAATATTAATTTTCAGATTTTTATCATTGTGGGATTATTGTTTTTCACCCCATAATATGTATTCCCCCAATTTTCTATATGAACATATTTTTAATAATAAAAAAATAGCAAACAGAGATCAATATTTTGATCCTAAAAAAAGAGTTTACAGGGCGCCTGGGTGGCTCAGTTGGTTAAGCGACTGCCTTCGGCTCAGGTCATGATCCTGGAGTCCCGGGATCGAGTCCCGCATCGGGCTCCCTGCTCGGCAGGGAGTCTGCTTCTCCCTCTGCCCCTCCCCCCTCTCATGTGCTCTCTCTCATTCTCTCTCTCAAATAAATAAATAAAATCTTTAAAAAAAAAAAAAAAAGAGTTTACATAAGATACTACAGCCAGGCACTATCAAGGGATTTAGTCACATCATTTGATAGGGATAGGGAATTTGTTTATAAACAGAGGATGGGAGTAGGAATAGAGAATCCAAATTAATGGCGTATTAATGGGATCACTGCTAAACCTGTTTTCAGACTACAGTTTTGCAAGTGACCTGAAGGGAGAAATATACTGTGATCCTCCATATTTGCAGCCCTTTTAGGTATGAAATGCCAGTGGAATTGGTATTAACTTTGTGAAAATTTTGAGAAACTGTATACGAGTGGGCAGAAGAGTGCTAAGTGATTTCTAGTTGGACAAATAGAAGAGTTGGTTGGCATACACTAAAGGTTATTCATTGGAGGATTAATTGCCCCTATGCAAGGGTATTCTGGACTACAGAGTTTAAAAAATGTAAATAAATTTTTAAAATGTTTAAATAAATTGGTGGGATGGGGTGCCTCGGTGGCTCAGTTGTAGGCGTCTGCCTTCGGCTCAGGTCATGATCCCAAGGTCCTGGGATCGAGCCCCTCATGGGGCTCCCTGCTCCGCGGGAAGCCTGCTTCTCCCTCTCCCACTCCCCCTGCTTGTGTTCCCTCTCTTGCTGTGTCTCTGTCAGATAAATAAATAAAAATCTTTAAAAAAAAAAATTGGTGGGTAATAAAGAATCCAAGATATTTTGATATGGCCTAACCTAAAGATTTTTGTCAAGGAGAACAATCAGTGTTCTTCACAGCAAAGGTTTTTTTGGGGGGGTTGATACAGTAATGCTCTGGATAGTTTTGGGTTAGATTCAGTGTGGCAATTCTTGTGGTTCCAAGAGCATGTTATTTTCTGTGTGAGGAGTCCTGTCATAGATACATAAAAACAAATAGTATCCCTTGAGATGTATCTAAAAATAAGATACTAAGTTTTGTAAATAGCATAGCAATAAATTTTAGGTATGTGATCACAGTACAGCGTCAATAATGAGAGAAAGGATTTGGGGAGAACTGCTGAAATGTGACTTTTAAAATTAAATGAGATTATTATAGTTGGTAGGGCTTCTCAGAAACACTTTTCATTGTAATGAGAAGCAGTGGTCTCAAATGCTGGTTTTTGATGAATTTTTTGCTGTTCTGCATTGAAATAAATATCAGAACATTATAGTGAGTGTAGTTTATAGTACCTACTGTATTTCATCAATTTTAAGGTGTATATTTTCCCACATTTTAACATTTCTGAAATTGAGATATTTTATAATCAGTGGCACCTAAACATAATTGTTGGTTGTGAAATAGTTGCCACTGTCTACATACATGTGAACTCAATAATTAATTCAATTAATGCTTGTATGACTGGACAGCTGCAACCCATTGATGTTTTAGTTAACGTACCATTTAAGGACCATTTATGGAAGAGATTACCATTCCTGAGTTGTCTTCTGAAACCTGTGGTTAGTTACATCTAATGGTTACACTTTTTGTAAGATCAAGATATGTATGGCATGGGAACTTTTATAGTCAATTGCTTGGACGAGAGTCCCAGTGGCAATAGAACACATTTATTTATATATTTACTTACTTATTTATAAAGATTTTATTTATTTATTTGAGAGAGAGAGTGTGCCAGAGCACACAAGCAGTGGGGGAGGTTCAGAGGGAGGGGGCAAGCAGACTCCCCGCTGAGCAGGGAGCCTCACATGGGGCTTCATCCCAGGACCCTGAGATCATGACCTGAGCCGAAGGCAGATGCTTAACTACTGAGCCACCCAGGCGCCCCACAGAGGATGATTTTATGGAAAAACAAAGGGTACCAACGACTGTGAGTTAAAAAGCAATTTAGATATTGGATTGTGAATTTGAAGACATTTTTCAGAATCTCTCTTTTTTTTATTATTATTATGTTCAATTAGCCAGCATATAGTGTATCATTAGTTTTTTTTTTTTTTTAAGATTTTATTTATTTATTCAACAGAGAGAGTGAGAGAGTACAAGCAGGGGGAACACTAGAGGGAGAGGGAGAAGCAGGCTTCCTGCTGAGCAGGGAGCCTGATGTGGGGCTCCATCCCAGGACCCTGGGATCATGACCTGAGCTGAAGGCAGATGCTTAACCATCTGAGCCACCAAGGCGTCCCATATATCATTAGTTTTTGATGTAGGGTTCAACAATTCAGTAGTTGCATATAGCACCCGGTGCTCATCACTACCCATGCCCTCCTTAATACCAAGAATACTTTGAATTTATTTTGCTTTTTAATATATAAACATGAGTATCATAATTCATGTCTAAATAAATTGAAAAGAGCCTTTCCAATAAATAAAAAATAAAAAATTCTAAGTGATAAGTAGCCATATGTCCTAGTTTAATTGGGAGGTTTTTTTTTTGTCTTTCTTAGTGGTACATAAAATAATGGTGTGTCTTGATACTGCTGGTATCTTGGAGTCAATGAAATGTGGTTAATTTATTCGGTTTTTTAAAGGGCTGAGATTATTTTAAAATTGTACTCATCTTACTTTTTGGTGTTATTTATTTTATGAAGTCATGGTGATCATAGATAAATGGTTGATATGTTTTAAGTGTCCTTTCTTAGTAAAATAAAAAAAGTGGCACCCCTGTGTTGGTTCCCCCCATTTTTTTTTGAAATTTTTTTGGCTTGTGAAATTCAGAGATCCAGCAGCCACTGTTATAAAAAGTCTAGCATAAATTATTTATTATTTATTTTTTAAAAAAGATTTTGTTTAATTATTAGAGCACAAGCAGGGGGAGCAGCAGGCAGATGGAGAGGGTGAAGCAGACTCCCTGCTGAGCCGAGAGCCTGACAGGGGGCTCAATCCCAGGACCCTAGGATCATGACCTGAGCCGAAGGTAGATACTTAACTGACTGAGCCACCCAGGCGCCCCTATCTTATTATTTTTGACTACAGGTTAATTTTTTTAGTTTGAACAGGTTTCACAGAATGATTGCCAACAAAATACTAGGTGCTGACAGCGTGCTTTTGTTTGGATTTGTATTTTTTTGCTTCTGCTTTGTCTCTTGTTACTTTGCCTTAACAAATCTCATGGAATTAAGTTTACTGTGTTAATAATCAGGTACCACTTAAAAAAGAATGGTAAAAAAAATTATGGTTGTTGGTCATTCTTTATATATTTGGGATACTTTGAGCAACACTAGAAGGCTCTTCTAACCAAAAATGTCTCTTTTTTAGCTTGTCCTGGTGTCTGAAATTTTTATCTTTCAGCCATTCTTTGTATTTGGGACACTGACAGTTAGAAGCTCCATGAAGGCAGGTATTGCATCTGTCTTTTTTATTGCTATAACTACAGCATTCATTCCACTTCTTGGCACATAAATAGGTGTTCCGTAAATATTTATTCAATTAATAAATGAAAGCAAATGTTATTTGTGACATTAAAACATTATTGGTCATAGTTAAGCCCATGATGTGCTAATTTATTTAATAGAAGAAGAGAAGAGCTTATAGAACACATGACCTTTTTTTTTTTTTAAAGGTTTTTATTTATTTGACAGAGAGAGAGCAGGAGAGCACAGGCAGGGGGAGCAGAAGAGGGAGAAGGAGAAGGCACCCAGGCGCCTCAGAACACATGACTTTTGTTCAGAGTGAGCAGGCCACTAACATTTTTTGTTTGCAAAGAAGAATAGGAACAGCAGACCAAACAAAAGTGTAGAAAACCATTTTGGCTTACTTCATTACATATCTTAGAATGGTTCTGTTAAGAAGTTGCATAGGAGGGGGCGCCTGCGTGGCTCAGTCTAAAGCATCTGCCTTCAGCTCAGGTCATGATCCCAGGTTCCTGGGATTGAGCCCCTTGTTGAGCCCCTTGTCGGGCTCCCTGCTCATCGGGGAGCCTGCTTCTCCCTCTGCTGCTCCCCCTGCTTGTGTGCACTCTCTTTCTCTTTGACAAAATAAACAAAATCTTAAAAAAAAAAGTTGCATAGGAAAAGCAGGACTGAGGAGGGGTGTGTATGTGTGTGTATGTTTAATATCTCTATAGTTTTGTCACTATGAGAGTAAACTTCCTTGTAAAATTGTTTAACTCAAGTAGGATAGAAACAGAAGTGTTACTAAGTGCATTATAGTAAATATAGCCCATTATTTATTGTTTGTTTCCTAAGGAAATAACTGAGTATTGATCCTTTGGGAACCTACTTTTAGTATCTTTTCCAAAGAAGTAAATGTCCATTTATCCCTCTCAGGGCAAGATCACACAGCCATTAGTTTTGCTAGGATTTAACAATACTTTGATTTTTCCACTCATCAGTGTGCCTTCAAATCCAGTGGTATTTGAAACACAAAGCATATTTTGTTCGTCATCCTCATGTGTTAAGGATACCATTTTGCTAAGTATCAGCCTCTCTGAAAGAACTCAAATTCATTTTTTTACTTGATACTTTATAGATCAACAGTTAAGCAACCATAATAAACATATATGCTCAGTTGTCTTATTCAAAGATAATTAAGAAACTTGGAGTTTAGCTTTTACCTTAGAATCCTTTTGAGGAAATTTGTCCTTTTAATAGAAGGACTGCTAAAAGACCTTGATATAGTGCTTAAAAATCAGTGAATTTGGTGGCAGTAGAGTGGCTAAATTGGGAGATAATATATTCTTTGCTTTTACCCACTATTCAGTTTGTTTTGTCAACTTCCTTGGAAATATTTAGAGCAATACTTATTTTAAGTTAATACAAAGTTTATTCGTCAGCTAAAAATTTACACTGAAAATCTGAACTATTTTTCCTTGAATTACTAATGAGGTTATGTAATACATATTTTCTTGGAATTGTTCTTAAATTTAAGTTTTTAAAATAAACTACATTGCTGAAATCAGAACTTTTTTGTACTTTGGCATTTTATAGATGGGCTGTTCATTATAAACTTGACTTGTTTCTATTTATAGTCCTAAATATATGCAGAGGGATATCCAAGTCAGTAGATGTTTAATCTCAGTGGATATCAGGGAAAAACAAATTAGAAGAAATAAAGGTATACTGTTTCATACCTATCATATTGCCAAAGAATTAAAAATTCTGACAGTATCGAATATTGGTAAGGATGAGGGGAAATGGGAATTTTTAACCATTGCCGATGTTGGAGAAATATAATTTAAACCAAAACCTCCATTTCAGAAAAACCTCTCTTCAGAGGCAGAAGAGAAAGAAAATAAGCATTGAGCCACAATGTGAAGCACATCACAGTCAATCTGCTAAGAGATTTCAGAGATCTAAAGAGAGCTCACCCTTTATATGGCCAGATACAACCCATTACATACATGTTCTCAAGATAAATTGTAAGTAGTGCTCAAGTCAGAGGGCTTGATAGCAACATTTCTCACACATAGTTCATTTTAAATCAGTTGGTAATTGGGGTGACCATATGTATTTGTAACTGGCTAAAAATAAACTTGTGTTCTTATGAGAGGAAGGTAATTTTGCAGCTGGGAGCTAGGTGGCCGGCTAGTTATTAGGTTCCTGTCTTCCCACAAAACTGGCAGAAAGAGGGTGCTATTTCCTTTGGGGCAAATCACATTTCAGAGAGTCCTGGGTTGCTGGTTAGAAGCTTGCTTGCTAGCTTGATTGCTTGCTTGCTTACTGACTTACTTATTTATTACTTAAAATAAGCTGTATTTAAAGTGAGCTGTGCACCCAGCATGGGGCTTGAACTCAGAGTCGCCTGATCTACTGACTGAGCCAGCTGGGGTCCCTAGAAGCTTATTTAGCTTTTAAAAAGATTTACATATATTTCAAAGGGATGGAGAAATAATTTACAATTACAAGTTTTCTAGAGAATGTGCTTTAAGAAGAATGTGGGGGGTATCTCTTCCTTCCTTTTTATTTTATTTTATTTTATTTTATTTTATTTTATTAAGTAGGCTTCATGAAGCTCAACGTGGAGCTCAAACTTACAACCCTGAGATCCAGAGTCTCATGTTCCACTGAGCCAGCTAGGTGCCCCATTCTTCCCTTATTTTTAACAAGAAAAATTAAACTTCTCATTTTTTATGCCTTTACACTGATGGGTAAATTGATCTGGCCACTTTAGTGGGCAATTTGCAGTGTTCTGGTAGAGGTGAAGATATGCGTACTCTATGATCCAGTACTTTTATTTGTAGTTAAATCCCAGAAAAACTCTTTTTTTTTTAAAAAAAGATTTATTCATTTGAGAGGGTGCGGGTGGGAAGCGAGTGAGTGTGATGGGGAGGGGCAGAAAGAGCGGGGGAGTGAGAATCCTGAGCAGACTCCCTGCTGAGCATGGAGCCTGACACAGGCTCCATCCTACAACCCTGAGATCATGACCTGAGTGGAAATCAAGAGTTAGTCGCTGAACCGACTGAGCCAGCCAGGCGGCCCCCAGAAAAACTCTTAATACATGATTATAAGAGACTTGTAACATTGCATATTAACAGTGAAACAGTGGAAACAACCAAGTGTCTGTGACAAGAATGAATAGATAAATTTTGGTATATTCACACAGAATAATACAGCATTGAAAGTGAGTGAACTAGAGCTACAAAATCAACATGAGTACCTGTTATCAATAATGTTGTGTACTAAATCAGATTATGGAAGAACATGCACAGTATATTTATATAATATTTAAAAACATGTAGAATAATACCTATGCAGAACAATGCATATTTTATGGATATATACATTAGTAAAAGTATAATAATGTAATGATGAACACCAGAATCAGTAAGTGATTTTGATTTCCCTCTGAGGAGGGACATGTATAATGGGATCAGCAAGGTTTTCAAGTGTGTCTGTAATATTTTATTTCTTAATAAAGGAAGATCTTAAGTAAAGAAGAATGTTAAAATTTAATTTATTTGGGTAGTGGATGCATGGATGTTTATTTTATTATTATCTAGATTCTTTTGTAACATTTAAATATTTTATGATTAAATGCTTAAAAAAAGAGAGCTAGAGAAAAAAAGGAGCCAGAGAAATGGGTGGTAGTTGGGGAGAAATCAGTCTGCTTATATTATATATTTGCATGCTAATGGTAACGATCTAGTAAAAGGGACAAGTTAGTGCAGGAGACTGGGACAGGTATAGGAGTAGAGTCCTTGAGAAGAGAAACATTGGGACCCAGTGCAGAAGGAATTTGTTTGACTTTTGATTAGGAGTAAGGTCAATGTGTTGACACAGGAGAGAAGACAGAATAAATGGTAGGAAGAGGAAGTAGTTCTCTTCTGAATTTAGGGTGACTAACGTCCAGGTTTGCCTGCAACTAAGAGGTTTCCCAGGGTGCAGGACTTCCAGTGCTAAAACTGGGAAAGTCCTGGCCAAGCCAGGATGGTTGGCCATCTTCTGATTTTCCTTGACAAAATGAAAAAGCATGATCATCTACTGGGAGTGAGGGGGATGAGGCTTTAAGGTAAAATGAGAAGCTATATGAAGTAATTATCTTAAGGCTGGGAGAGCAAATTCACTAGGTTAATGTGGTATGATTTCTGAGCTTTGCTAAGGGTCTGCAATTTATGGGTATAATTTTAAAGTTCATGTGGTTGCGTTTGTCTTCTCATTCATCTGTACAAGTGAAGGTACTGTGTTAAGTGGAAAGTTGGTTTTAACTGATTTGACTGTGGTGGAGGAAGAGAGGAGCAAGAATGAGGGCATAGGTGAGGAAATGATTATAGTGATGGAACATCAAGTCTCAGGCTGGGTAAGAGGGGAAGAAGAAAGGAGAGGAAGGATAGTGGGAAAAGTAACTCCCAAGTCTGTTGGCAATCAGCAGATTTCTAGAAGTGAACTGGAAAGATAGGCAGTGAGGAGAGTGGGATGCTTGAAACTGAGATTTTTGACACGGCATAGTCACTGGTTATCAATGTGATCACCAGAGTAGGGGCTGGAGTGGATAGAAGGAAAGGTTTTGGGTATGGGAGTGATCACTCCATGGATGTGATTTTAGTGATTAAGGCAAGTTTTGGTGCTCTAAATACAATCACTCAGGTATTTTCTTTTCATATGCCAAGAGTCTTTTGTTTCTTGTTTTATTTTGTTTGAACAGTGCCTCGAATTATAGAATCGTATTGTTGTTCTGGAATGAAGATGGTTGTAAATAAGTAAGTGGATAAAAGCAAATTTTGTATAAATCAGTGTATGGCCTTATCTATGGCTTGCTTAGTAGTTGGTTAGGTTTCAAACATTAACATCCAAACTAATGATCCCACTGCCCATTAAGCTATTTTAGTCCCAGATAGGTTCAATAAGGACTTTGTGTCAGTGTGGTTATATATAGTACATTTCTCTGCTAACTCCAGTTTCCCTCTTTCTCTTTTTATAGGACCGCAGCTGAATGCACAGCTAGAAGGTTGGCTCTCACAAGTACAGTCTACAAAAAGACCTGCTAGAGCCATTATTGCACCGTAAGTTTTAAGGGTCTTTACCCAGAATGTTTCATTTTTAATTATTAATGTAGAATAGTATTTATAGATAGAACTAAAAAATTAAAAAATAAATGCTATGTTGAGCTGAAGAAATTATATGTAGTCATTTTCATGATTCCTTTGGCTTTCACTTTAACTCAAGGATAAAGGAATTGGCTCTTTTCTCAGGTGCAGTAATTTTAGAATTTATTTTTTGGTAATAAAACTGACTTTTAAAGCAGAGGCTGATTTGCAGTGCATAAACTTGATGATTTCAGGTTGATGTAAATGAGTAAGTTCTGTTTTAAATATGAAAAAAGATCTACTTTAATTCGCTTTTTCCTTATAATGAAAAAGATATGTTAAACAATACCATGCAATATGGAGTAGCTAACCAGATATTTGGGGAATGGGTAGCTTTTTTTTTTTTCTTTTTAATGAAGAAAATCTGTGATTGTTTTGTCTTTGAATCTTAGAAGGCTTTCTAGAACTACAAGCTAACAAATACAGTTAAGAGTGTGTCTGTATGTGATAGGAATTCAGTTCGTTTTGATTTGGTTTCCAGTGCTAACTTTCAAAACACATTTTTTTAAGCACATGTTAACTGTTTTCTGAGAAGAGTAAAGGTTGGAGTTTGTCCCATTTCTTTCACAGCAGTGTCTTTTATGTAATTTCTGTTGAGTTAGGTTTGGTGCCCCAATAAATAAAAAATAGTGAACTAATGGTATCTACTTATTGAAGAATATGAGAATTAAATAAGTAAATACACACAAAGAGCCTACATTAATGTCTGGCAAATAATAAGTATTCCATAAGTGCTAGGTATTTAATGTGCCAAACATTTTGTTAAGTGGTCCATTTGTATGATCTAACTTGATCTCATTTAATAGATAGGAGGTTGACTGTACCACTTATAAGGTATGTGACATACAAGTTACTTAATCTCTTATGCCTTTGTGTCATTGGTAAAATTGGAATATTAATAGTACCTCCACATAGTTTTTTGATGATTAAATGAGTTAATCTTTATAAACTTTTAGCATAATAACTTAAGCTATTATTTATTTAGTCATTCAGCAAATATGTACCCGGCTAAATGCCAGGTGTTCTTCTTAGTGCTGCTTTTTGTTTCATTAAAGTTTTTGGGGGGAGGTTTTATCTTGTTCTTTTGTTTGGGACATATTCCTGTTTTCTCAGTTTGCTTGACTCTATGTTTGTTTCTATGTATGAGTCCTCAAAGAGTGGCCTCCTGGAGGAGATGAACCTTATCTTTCAACGTTGCCCTAGCTCTTGGTTGTCTCTGAAACCTTTGTGATTGTCTAAGCAGCTTGATTTATTCTTGATAAGTCCCAGTTGTTGAGAGTGTGCCAAGACTTGTCAGTGTTCTGAAGGGGGTGAATCTCAGGCAGCCCCTAGTTATGGGCTGATTGGAAGCCAGACCCTCAGGCAGCAGGTTTTAAAATACGTAGTCCTGTGCGACTGTAGTTGTAAACCAGTTGGCCTTCAGACCAGGTGATCTAAAGGTGTCCTCTGGGCAACTGGCAAAAATCAGGGCTTTAGATGAGTGTATAAGCTCCTTTCTGGGAGGTACTGGCAAAATGTAGTGAGGCTTAGGGAGAGTGTGAAGATGGTGTCCCCTGGCCTACTTTCCCTGAAAGCACCTCCACAGCCTCCAGATGTGTGGCAAATGTGAAGTGTGGCCCTCAGGCTGAAGCTCTGGGACAAGTAAATAGGTCTGTTTCACAGAAAGACTAGGGATGTGTTTCAAACTGCTGTCTGTGTGGTGCCCTGGAGGCAATAGCCTGCCAAGAACTGTCTCTCTCCAATTGTTACAGCCCTTTTGGACCCAGGAATGCAGACCCCCCTGGTCACCAGAGCAGGTGATCAAGGAGTGTCCCCTGTGTAGACTGCATGTGCCTGCCAGCTTTAGCAAGGCCACAGGAGAGCGCATGGCTGGTGCAGACACAGCTTTCCCATGGCTGTAGGCTGGCCTGCCCTGTTGGTGCTATCAGGGCAGAGGGAGAGCACCAGAAAGTCCCTGCCAGTGCCTCCATCCCTGGAAAGTTCTGACAGGCCCCTGCCTCTCTGATAGATGTTTTAAGATTAGCCAGTGAAACTTCTTCACATATAGTCTGGACACTTTTCAAATTGCTGCTTTTGTGCTGGTTTCCAGGGCGACTGAGTCTGCATGTGAGCCCTTTAAGAGAAGTATCTCAGTTTCCTACAGCCCTTTGGGTCTCCTGGATGTGAGCCCTGTTGGTGTTCAAAGCCAGATGTTTTGGGGGTGCATCTCTCTGTTACAGTTCCCAAGGAGTGGGGTACCTGATATGGGGCATGAACCCTTCACTCCTCAGGGAGAAAATCTGGATTCATGAGATTCCTCCTGATTGTGGGTCCCCCTGCCAGGGGTGGGGTTTTGAAGAGACTGCATCCTGCCTCTCCTTCCCATCTTGATGTGGCCCTTTTACCATTTGTTGCAAAGGAGCTATTCAGCTAGTTTTCATTCTTTTCCAGAGGGAATTGTTCGATATGTAGCAGTAGATTTGGTGTGTCCATGGGATGTGAGTTTAGGATCTTCCTTTGCTGCCATCTTAGACTACCCACTAGTGCTGCATTTCGAGTAAACTACAATTGCTACTTTCATGGTGCTTACGTTTTAGTACTTGGGAAAACAGACAGTAAACAAATAATTACAGGCATACATCAAAGATATTGTGGATTTGGTTCCAGACCACTGCAATTAAATGAATATTGCAATAAAATGAGTCAAATGAATTTGTTTCCCAGTATGTAAAAGTTATGTTTATACTGTAATGTATTCTGTTAAGTGTACAATAGCATTATGTCTAAGAAAACAGTGTACATACCTTAATTAGAAAATACTTACTGCTAAAAAATGCTAACCATCCAGTGGGTTGTAATCACTGATCACAGATAGCCATAACAAATATAATAATAATAATAATAATAAAGTTTGGAATATTGCAAGAATTACCAAAATGCGACATAGAGACATGAAGTGAGCAAATGTTGTTGGAAAAATGGCGCCAATGAACTTGTTTGATTCAAGGTTGCCACAAACCTTCACAATTTTTTTTTTTAAGATTTTACTTATTTATTTGACAGAGAGAGATGCAGTGAGAGAGGGAACACAAGCAGGGGGAGTGGGAGAAGGAGAAGCAGGCCTCCTGCTGAGCAGGGAGCCCGATGCGCGGGGCTCGATCCCAGGACCCTGGGATCATGACCTGAGCCGAAGGCAGACGCTTAACGACTGAGCCACCCAGCTGCCCAAACCTACACAATTTATAAAAAAACAAAAAACAAACAAAAAAACCAATGCCATATCTGTGAAGTACAATACAGCAAAGCCCAATAAAGCGAGGTATTCCTGTGTATTCTGTATCAGGTGGTAATGGATGCTAAGAATAATAAAGCTGATAAGAGGATTGAGAGTGACAGTATAGGTAGGGAGGTGCTAGTTTATATAGGATAGTAAGAAAAGGTCTCCCTGATAAGGTAACATTTGAGCCTAAATAATGCAAGAGAGAGGTTATACAGATATCCAGGGAAAGGGTTTTCAGGTTGAGGAACAGCAAGTACAAAGGCTCTGCAGCAGGATATGCTTAGTGTATTTGAGGAACAGCAAGGAGGACAGTGTAGCTGAAGTGATGTGTACAAGGGGAAGAGTAGTGGATGAGGTAGGCAGCGAGAGCTAGATCATGAGGAGGCTTTGTAGACTATTCCAACAACTTCGGTTTTTATTCCAAGTGATATGGCAAGTCATGAGAAATTTTGAGCAGAAAGGTGACATGACTTGACTTAGGTTTGAAAAGAATTGTCCTTGCTATTGTATGGATGGTCTGCTTTGTGGAAACTGGTAATCTAGTTTAGGAGGCTTACTATAATAGTACAAGAAAGAGATGACATGGTGGCTTTGATTGGGGGCTAGTGGCAGAGGTGATGAGAAGCAGTGTACTTGGGATATATTTCAGAGGTAGGACTAGTAAAGTAGAAGAAGAGTCAGGAATGACTCTTGAGTTTTGGCCTGTGAAACTGGAAAGATGGAATTGGTTTTATACTGATAAGGGACAGATGGGTAGAGGTGGGAAGTAGACTTTAAGGTGTTTATGTAGAATCTAGGATTATATTTTGACCATGTTAAATGTTGAGATGCCTATTAGGTATCTGTAACTGGAGATTTCAAATGGGCAGCTAGATGTATGAGTCTGGAGTACAGAGAAGAAGGGCCAGGCTGCGTTGATATATATGTGTGTATATATATATATATCACATTTAAAGTTTAAACAGGCTGTGGTTGCCTAGTGAGGGAAATATAGAGAAGAGAAAAAGTTTAAAAACTTAAGCCCTTAGGCAAGCTAATTTTATTTAGAGATCAGGGTGAAGATGAGCATTTGCAAAGGAGGTGCTGCAGGAGGACCAGTGGGGCAGGAGGAGAACCAAGAGTGAGTGGTGTTTGTAGGAGGCAAAAGGATGAAAAATGTGTCAGGGAGGAGAAAATTAATTAGCTGTGTCAAATTCTGCCAATAGGTCAAATAAGGTGAGGACTGAGAATTGAAGATTGGATTTGGCAATATGGAGATCAGTGGTGGCCTTGCTACAAACAATTTCTGTGGAGATGAAAGCACGATCACAGTGGGTTCAAGAATCGGAGAGGAAAATAAAGTGAGGATAGTCTTTTTTTTTTTAAGATTTTATTTATTTATTTGAGAGAGAGAGTGCATGAGCAGGGTGAGAGGAGGAGGGAGAAGGAGAGAGACTCTCAAGCAGACTCTGCACTGAGGGTGGAGCCGGACACAGGACTCAGTCTCATGACCCTGAGATGATGACCTGAGCCGAAATCAAGAATCTGATGCTTAACTGACTGAGTCACCCAGGTGTCCTGAGGGTATTTTTTTTTTTTTAAGATTTTATTTGTTTATTTGAGAGAGAGAAAGAGAGAGAGAGCATGAACACAAGCGGGGGAGGCAGAGGGAGAAGCAGACTCCCCACTGAGCAGGGAGCCTGATGTGGGACTTGTTCCCAGGACCCTGGGACCATGACCTGAGCTGAAGGCAGATGCTTAACCAACTGAGCCACCCAGGTGCCCCAGGGTAATTTTTTTTTTTTAATGGACTTTTCTATAAATCAAGGAAATGGGGCAATGGGAATATGTTGTCAGGTGAGAAATTTTACTTAAGGTGGGAGATATTGAAGTGTTTATAATATAGATGAAATGATCCATTAGAGAAAGAAAAAATGATGGAGGAATAAAGGGGGGAAGTTTGCTTAATCCTTGATTGGGTGAGAAACAATGATTAATAATCATCTCTTTATAGTAACTTGTGACATAGGGTCTATGTCATTCTCATCAGTTTGCTGGTAGTTGACTATTATATGCTACCTTCCTAGTTAAAACTTGTTACAAATGTGGGAGCTGTGCTGAATCAACATATAATTAAGTCAAGGTTAGTTATTCATGAAAATGTAGCTAGACTTGTTTCCTTTTTATAGTTAGCTCTAAGTTGAAATTGGCAGTGGCCTGAGAAACGAAATGTTTGAGTCTAAGTTACAAATATATTGATTTGTAAAAGATTTCCAAGTTACTTTAGGTTTTAAAATGGGTATTTGAAAATGTTTTTGGCTTTGGTGTGCATGTTTCTGTTACATAGTGACTTTGTAGTTATGTTTGTGCATATATAATGCAATTTCCATTTTGTTAACATATGAAAACTTTAAATATAGTCAAGTTTATATATGGTTTCCAGAAGTAATTATTTTCCTTTCCAGAGGAGTTTTTTTTTTTTTTTTTTTTAGGTAGAAAAGCAACAACAAATATTTTATTGTTCTATAGGCACAAAAGGGTCTTTGTTAAGAATATGCTTATTTAGTAATTAGAAAACTTAAAATTTTAAGATTCCTACTTTTATTTCAAATCAAGTCTATTCAAATAAACATTTTTTTTAAAGATTGTATTGATAAGTAATCTCTACACCCAACATGGGACTCGAACATACATCCCTGAGATCAAGAGTTGCATGCTCTAGTGTCTGAGCCAGACAGGCGCCCCTAAAAAACATTCTTTAACTTTTATAAAATTTAGCTCTCCAGGACCAGCTTTTCTTAGATTTTGCCTTCATAGGCATAAGTCATGTAAGGAGAGCCTTAAAAAACAAACAAATCAGAACACAGCATACTTTTAAAAGTACTTAATTGCTTATTTGTATATTGATGTAGATTAAATAGAATAATGTCGTTAAAGAATAAATATTGACCCATAAACCCAACTATTGATCAGTCTTAATGATTCTTTTTTTTTTTTTTTTTTAAAGATTTTATTTATTTATTTGACAGAGAAAGACACAGCGAGAGAGGGAACACAAGCAGGGGAGGTGGGAGAGGGAGAAGCAGACTCCCCGCCGAGCAGGGAGCCCGATGCGGGACTCGATCCAGGGACTCCAGGATCATGACCTGAGCCGAAGGCAGTCGCCCAACCAACTGAGCCACCCAGGCGCCCAGTCTTAATGATTCTTATCTATATGGCATATAGACAGGTGTAGTTGGGGGATTCAAAAGAATTTAATTTGATTTAAAAATGTCCTTTGGTTGAATTTAGGACAGCTTTACTTGTCTTGAGGTATAGGAAACAGTATGTTGCCCAGGGATATATATTGATATGATCTCATGAACTAGAAGTTCCAAAAGCCTTCCTACCTTACTGCCAGATACCTTGATGCCAAAATTGTTGTTTATCTTGCAGTATGCAGGGATAACTCAGCAACCCTTAGAATGGAGCTGTACATTAAGTATGTATCACTTAAGAAACCTCTTATTGAATATAAAAATATAATCAGATAATTGGGAGGGGGCTATGGATATTGTGGCCATCCTAATACATTTAAACTAGAGTTTGATTTGTTTTTAGTAGTGAACCTAGTAGGAGTAGTATGGAATAAAGGATACTTTCACTTTTCATTGTGTACCTGTCTTTATTGTTTAACTTTCTTATACTGTGTGCATGTATTACTTTGAACAGAAAAACTAGTTTAAAACATTTAAAAGCTAGGAAATATTTATATAGAAGACCAGTTTACATTTAGTGAAGTACAACTGTAGTTCAGCTCTACTGGTGTATATGGTGAGACAATGAATCTTCATAAATCATATAATTAATTTAAGTTACTGGAGATGTGCAACTTGTTTATTTCTAGTCGTTTTTTTTTTAAGCAGTAGGTTATTCATGGCAGTATCTCAGGTCCTATATATTCTAGTAGTAAAACAGTCTAGATATGCAGCATTGTGGTTAGTTTATTCTTATTTGACTTGAAAAACTTTAGTAACTTTCCTTAGTTCATAGTATTGTTTAGTTAATATTTGTGAGATTCCATTTTATAAAAATAAAATATTCTGAGTAATGACTTTCTAACTTGGACATTTTTTGGGTTATAATCATCTGATATTTTTTTATGAAGCAGGAATCTTGAGGGCCCCTGAGGAATGCCTATAAATAAAAGAACAAAAGACTAGGTGCAGCAAAACAGAATGGAGAGGGGCAATGTGAGGCTGTTGCTTCTGGAAACTGCTTAGAGCCAGTTGTTGTTTAGGTGGATCCCATATGCTCACAAGTGTTTTTAAATTTAGTTTCTAGCTTTCTAGATCCTAGCTTACCTTAAGTAGATCTTGTAGACTTTTCTTATTGCTGCAGGAGATCATTTCATCGGTCCAGTCTTCTCATTTCATCTAGTTCAATCTTCTTATTTTGCATTTTTGCTGCTATTAAGTAGAACTAGGACTATGAGAACCTGATTTTGTTGAATCCAAGGGTTTTTCTTTTCTTTTTTTGTTCTCTATATCCTCCTTGATGAAAAGTCTCTCATAGAATGCGTGGTAGACTTTTGGCATTCACACTTTATGCTATTCACCTGTAACCTTGAAGGTCTCAGAATGAACAAGTGAAAAGTCCATGTCATGTAGTAATTGGTAATTTTCCTGACATAGGAATTTAAATTATACCCACACTGCAAGGTTGCTGTGTGGGAAACTGTCATTTAACCAGTGAATGACCATGGATAATGGCCTTGCATCCTCATTTGATTGCAGTTCTGTGTGGGGCACAGAAATTCTGGAAGGTTAGGAGCTGGACTTGGTGATATAAACGGTCTGCTGTGAAGGAGTAAAGGGAGAAGCAAAATTACCCTGTGTTATAGGAAGGATCAGTTTTTAGAGGTATGGTTTTAGTCTAATGAGAAATGATAGGTATTAAAGTATAATTTTGACTTTGCCTTCATTGAGGTTACATTGGGAACCAGGATGACCTGGAAAAGCTAGCAGGGATGACTTTGCATTAAAGTTTTAAGAGCCTGTGAAATACTGATTGGAATATACTTTTTCGATGTATATTCAGTTATCTGTAGGGCTCACATTTTCATTGCTCTTCTGACTATAATGCACCAAAGAAAAAAACCTTAGATGTTCTCTTAGTGAAGCCTGTTTTATTGTGCGTGATTCCTTAATGAAACCTTGTTTCCACATATATTTAGAATCATAGATTCTCTTAACAAGAGAAGGGTCTAGGAGCAGAGGATCAGTGGAGAGATCTTTGATTATTACCATGGCTCTCTTCAATACCATGTATCTGGGCCAGGATAAAGGAAAGTACTAGAAATTCTTTTCTTTGGCTATGATCTTGGTCCTTTCATGAAGTAGAGTTTCTCATGATGTGGGTTAAGAAGGATGGTACACTTAATGATTTTTTAAAAAATACTCTGCACTATAGTCTCTATTCAAGTTGACACTCTCCCTCTCTTTTTGCAACTATTTTGTCTTTATTTCAAGCAGACTTTTAAGCCCTCAAATTCAGAAAGGACTGAAACCATGAAATCTGAGTTCTATTATAAAACAGTATGGAGGTTCCTCAAAAAGTTGAAAATAGAGCTACCATACGATCCAGCAATTGCACTACTGGGCATTTACCCCAAAGATACAAATGTAGGGATCCGAAGGGGTGCATGCACCCCGATGTTTATAGCAGCAATGTCCACAATAGCCAAACTGTGGAAAGAGCCAAGATGTCCATCGACAGATGAATGGATAAAGAAGATGTGGTGTATATATACAATGGAATATTATGCAGCCATCAAAAGGAATGAAATCTTGCCATTTGCACGATGTGGATGGAACTGGAGGGTGTTACGCTGAACGAAATAAGTCAATCAGAGAAAGACATGTATCATATGACCTCGCTAATATGAGGAATTCTTAATCTCAGGAAGCAAATTGAGGGTTGCTGGAGTGTGGGGGGTGGGAGGGATGGGGTGGCTGGGTGATAGACACTGCGGAGGGTATGTGCTATGGTGAGCGCTGTGAATTGTGTAAGACTGTTGAATCACAGACCTGTACCTCTGAAACAAATAATACATTATATGTTAAAAAAAAAAAAAAAAGAACATAGCAGGAAGGGAAGAATGAAGGGGGGGACATCGGAGGGGGAGACAAACCATGAGAGACTCTGGACTCTGAGAAACAAACTGAGGGTTCTAGAGGGGAGGGGGGTGGGTGGATGGGTTAGCCTGGTGATGGGTATTAAAGAGGGCACGTACTGAATGGAGCACTGGGTGTTATACACAAACAATGAATCATGGAACACTACATCAAAAACTAATGATGTAATGTATGGTGATTAATATAACATAATGAAAAAAACATATTAACTCAGTTAATCATGTTTTCAAAACCACCCACCTTCCTACAGTCTTACAGGATATATGGTATTCTTCCAGTTTTTAGGGTTGTTGATTTTCCTACTGCATGGAAACCTTCTCTTCTTCCTTAAAATATATAGAGGTCTCTTATGGTAGTTAAGAATGGGTTCTGGAGCTCTACTGCCTACTTTTTTTTTTAAAGATTTATTTATTTATTTGAGAGAGTGAGAATGAGAGAGAGAGAGTACATGAGAGCGGGGAGGGTTAGAGGGAGAAGCAGGCTCCTCGCCGAGCAGGGAGCCCGATGCGGGACTCGATCCCGGGACTCCAGGATCATGACCTGAGCCGAAGGCAGTTGCTTAACCAACTGAGCCACCCAGGCGCCCCTCTACTGCCTACTTTTAAGTCCTGATGTGGCCCCTTACTATTTGTGTGACCTTGAGCAAGTTTTTTAACCTTTCTGCTTTAGTTTCTTTATCTATAAAAGAAAAATAATAATTCCTATCTCAAAGGGTTGGTGTGAGGATTAAATGAATTACTGCTTTGAATTACGTGGATGAGTGACACAGAGTAAGCTTTCAGTAAATGTTAGTTATTACCATTATCATAATTATCCTTTGTCTTCTCCTCTTTCTCCTCTACTCTATACCTACTTGGTCACTAAGATATGTCAGTTTTTCTTTTTAGATTGTAGAACATTCATGTATCATTTCCCACTGGCACTGGGACCTTTCTAGACCATGAGATTTGCTACCTCAGGCCCCGGTTTCCAAGAGAGCATCACTTACCACCTCCTGCCTCTGATCTCATGTTTTTCAGTACTAGACTAATAGCAGTTTTGTATTGTCACTACCCTGCTCTGGAGTGTACAGCAGTTTTTCAGTAACTTGTTTTATCAAGCGCAGACTTCTCTGTCTGTGGCTTAACTCTTACTTCTTGTGCCACTCAAGCCAATCTCATATTTTCTCACATCAGACACTTGAACATTTGCTCATGTTCTTCCTTCAACTTTTATGCCCTTCCTTTGTACCTTTACCTCTCTACTCCTAGTATTTCTATTCTACCTATACTTTAAGAACCTGGTGTTTTTTCTTTCTTTTTTTCTTTTTTTTTTTAAAGATTTTATTTATTTGAGAGAGAGAGTGAGCAAGAGAGGGACAGAAGGAGCAGGGGGGAGGGGAGAGAGAGAGGGACAAGCAGACTTCCCACTGGGCAGGGAGCCCGACACGGGGCTCAATCCCAGGACCCTGGGATCACTACCCAAGCTGAAGGCAGATGTCTAACTGACTGAGCCACCCAGGTGCCCCAAGAACCCAGTGTTTCTAAGACGACTTTCTGGCTTTTAGGAACTACACGTGGGTAGGAACAGGATTGGTAAAACTGGGAGATATTCATGCTGGAAAGACTGATTGAGAGATCAGAGTATGGACTGAGGGTCAGGGCTTTTAAATTCAAGAATGGCAAACAAGAATTAAAGTCTGAGAAGCAGATCTAGGAAGGACCAGTTTAAACTATAAGGATTAGGATGGGGAGGGATGGGATATGAGTGACAACTGAGAGCAGAGCAGTATTGAAAACAGGAGAAGTTTTTCAGGTTTGAGACAGACCAGGACAGGTCCTAATGGATCAAAGGATTTTTAAGGTCCACATAATGGGGCAAGGTAGCATATTTCTGAATTGACAAGGGGAGCCAGTTAAGATCAGGAACAGTTGTTAGGAATCTGAAGTGGTCAGTATTGGGATGTTGGGCACTGGAAGACTGGGGACATAACTGGAAAAAATTGAGCCCTGGTTAGGCTAGAATATCAAGATCAGGAAAACCGAATGTGCTGAGCCATACAACAACTTACATTTCTTCTGACTGAGATTAGAACTGGGTTGTGAGAATATTGCTGTCCTGAAGCAACTTGATAGGCTCTCTTGCCAGAGGTATATGGATAGAGTATACTACCATTAATCCAACCAGTAAGGCCTTCAGTGATTTCAGGGTGCTTAGTGTAGGTCCCACATTACTTAACTCTTGATTAAGCATACTGCTATCCTATATTGCTGTGATTGACTTATGTGAATCTCTTTTTCTCCATTCATAGTTTAAGCTAGATCAAATGATGACCCTTTTAAAAATAGAGCTCTGTTGTGGTAGGATTAACATACAGTTGGATGTATTTAAAGTGTACAGTTGGATACATTTGAAGTATGTATACACCTGTGAAACCATCACAATTAAGGTAATAAACATATTCATCATCCTCAAGTTTCCTTGTACCCTTTTGTAATTCTTCCCTTCTGTACCTCTCTTCCTCTTCTTTCCACCCACACCCATTGACTTACTCTGTGTTGCTACAAACTAGTTTTTATATTTTAGTGGAATTTTGAACTCTTTCTGTCTGGCTTTTCTCAACATACTTCTTTCTTTTTTACCATCTTTTTTTGCATAATTATTTTTGAGTTTATCAGTAGTTCATTCCTCTCTCTTGCTGAAGAGTACTGCATTGTATGACTATACCTCAATTTGTTTATCCATTCACCTTTGGAGGAATATTTGGTTGTTTCCAATTTTTGACTGTTGCAAATAAAGCTGGTATGAACATTTGTGTACAGATCTTTGTGGTTATAATGCTTTTAGTTTTCTTAGGAGTGGAAAGCTGGGTCCTATGGTAGAAGTATATTTAACTTCTTAAGAAATTGCCAAATTGTTTTCAAAAGTGGTTGTAACATTTTATATTCCCACAAGTGTAGCTTGAGTTTCAATTCTACATCCTAAGCATACTTGGTATGGTCACTCTTTTTAATTTTAGCTATTCTGCTGGGTGTTTAGTGGTAGGTTTTTGTAGTTTTAATTTGTCTTTCCTTAAATGATATTGAGCATTCTTTTATGTGCTTATTTGCCATCCCAGTATATTCTCTTTTGAAGTATTTGTTCATATCTTTTCCTATTTAAAAAAATTGTAGTAAAATACACATAACATAAAACTTACCATCTTAGGCATCTTTATTTTTTATTTTTTAAAAAATATTTTATTTATTTATTTATTTGAGAGGGACAGAGAGAGAGAGAGAGCATGGGAGGGGAGAGGGTCAGAGCGAGAAGCAGACTCCCGGTTGAGCAGGGAGCCTGATACGGGGCTTGATCCCAGGACTCCAGGATCATGACCCGAGCTGAAGGCAGATGTTTAACTGAGTGAGCCACCTAGGCGCCCCAACATTTTTATTTTTATTTTTTTTAAAGATTTATTTATTTATTAGAGAGAGAGAGAAAAAGAGTGTGCATGTGGGGGGGGGAGGGGCAGAGGGAGAGGGAGAAAGAGAATCCTCAAGTAGTCTCCGTGCTGAGTTCGAAGCCTGACTTGGGGCTTGATCCCAGGACCCTGAGATCATTACCTGGGCCCAAATCAAGAGTCAGACGCTCAACCAACTGAGCCACCCAGGCACCCCCCATCTTACAGTATAGTAGCATTAAGTACAGTCACGTTATTTTGCAACCAATTTTCAGAACTCTTCGTCTTGCAAAATGGTTAACAGTTTTAAGTGTTGGGTTTGTTTTGAAATTTCTTTACATATTCCAATATAAATCCTGTGTCAGATATATGCTTTGCAATTATTTTCTCCCAGTCTTTGTTTTGTCTTTTCAGTTTATTGTGTAGCTTGAAATCAGTTAAGGCAGGAGTGAATTACTCCACATTAATTAGCAAATTGCTACAAATCAGGGCTTGATTTATTGTTTGTTGATTGTCTATACTTAAGAAATGGGGAAAGTGTTGGGGCACCTGGGTGGCTCAGTCATTAGGCGTCTGCCTTTGGCTTGGGTCATGATCCCAGGGTCCTGGGATCGAGCCCCGCATCGGGCTCCCTGCTCCGCGGGAAGCCTGCTTCTCCCTGTCCCACTCCCCCTGATTTTGTTCCTTCTCTTGCTGTCTCTCTCTCTCTCTGTCAAATAAATAAATAAAATCTTTAAAAAAAAAAAGAAAGAAATGGGGAAAGTGTTAATAATGCAGATTAAACTTAAAATTACATTGTGTTAGTAGCCCTTACATTATAAAAAGTGTAAGAAAGTATGGAAGGAGATATTCCTTCTAATACTTGAAAACTGTTACCTAATCAGCAGAGAACTCATTCAGGTCAGACATATGTCTTCATTATTCCAACCTTGTCAATTGCAACCATCACTTGGCTATGGATATAAGAATTAGTGTGAAAGCATTCTGTGCCAATCAATTGACTGTGTGGAATTTGCGATAGAATTATATATTTTTTGTTATTTGTAAATTGTGTGGTACATATCTTTTTATCTCAGTAGAGTTTATATTAAGCTTATTTACACATGTATACATTTTTTTTTTTCTGCAGAGACAGTTGTTAAATATTTACCTGCATACCACTGGTCACACACTAATAAATAAGCGCCAGGAAAATATGTTTTAAACTCATGTAACTTGAATGAGTCAAAAAATAAAAATGAGGTCAGGAAACAAAGTCATTCCATAGGTGATAAGAGAACCAAATCTAATTCTGAGACCAAAAAATGAAAGGGATGAGTAGTAGGGAAAGAAAATGAAAAGCACAATACACAGAAGGCCAAGTCAGTTCTCTTATTACTAAAGACACAGAAAAAGTGAGTTATTTTCTTCTAGGAGTTTTATGGTTTCAGGTCTCACAGTTAGTTCTTCAATCCATTTGGAATTTATTTTTGTATACGGTGTAAGAAAGTGGTCCATTTTCATTCTTTTGCATATAGCTGTCCAGTTTTCCCAATACCATTTGTTGAAGAGACTGTTTCTTCCCTATTGTAAATCCTTGCCTCCTTTGTTATAAATTAATTGACCATATAAGCGTGGATTTATTTCTAGGCCCCCTATTCAGTTCCATTGATCTATTTTTGTGCCAATACTCTACTCCTCCCCCCGCCCCGGGGAGCAAAATATTAGCATTTATTTGTTAGTTGAGCTTTTTTTTTTTTTTTAAAGATTTTTTTATTTATTCATTTGACAGAGACACAGCGAGAGAGGGAACACAAGCAGAGGGAGGGGGAGCAGGGAGTCCGATGCAGGGCTCGATCCCAGGACTCTGGGATCATGACCTGAGCTGAAGGCAGACGCTTAACTGAGCCACCCAGGTGCCCCGAGCTTTTTTTTTTTTATTAACTTTATTTTATTATGTTATGTTAGTCACCATACATTACATCATTAGTTTTTGATGTAGTGTTCCATGATTCATCGTTTGCGTATAACACCCAGTGCTCCATGCAATACATGCCCTCCTTAATACCCATCACCGGGCTAACCCATCCCCCCCACCTCTAAATCCCTCAGTTTGTTTTTCAGAGTCCATAGTCTCTCATGGTTCATCTCCCCCTCCAATTTCCCCCCCTTCATTTTTCCCTTCCTACTATCTTCTTCTTTTTTTAACAAATAATGTATTATTTGTTTCAGAGGTCCAGGTCTGTGATTCATCAGTCTTACACAATTCACAGCACTCACCATAGCACATACCCTCCTCAATGTCCATCACCCAGCCACCCATCCCTCCCACCCCCCAGCACTCCAGCAACCCTCAGTTTGTTTCCTGAGATTAAGAGTGTCTTATGGTTTGTCTCCCTCTCTGTTTTCATCTTGTTTCATTTTTTTCCTCCCTTCCCCTATGATCCTCTGTCTTGTTTCTCAAATTCCTCATATCAGTGAGATCATATGATACTTGTCTTTCTCTGATTGACTTACTTTGCTTAGCATAATACCCTCTAGTTCCATCCACGTCATTGCAAATGGCAAGATTTTGGTTTTTTTGATGGCTGCATAATATTCCTGTGTGTGTGTGTGTGTGTGTGTGTGTGTGTGTGTACACACCACATCTTCTTTATCCATTCATCTGTTGTGGACATCTAGGCTCTTTGCATAGTTTGGCTATTGTGGACATTGCTGCTATAAACATTGGGATGCATGTACCCCTTCGGATCCCTACATTTGTATCTTTGGGGTAAATACCCAGTAGTGCAATTGCTAATACCATACTCTTTTAATTACTACAGCTTTGAAATCTGGGATTGTGATACCTTCAGCTTTGCTCCTCTTTCTCAAGATTGCTTTGGCTATTTGGGGTCTTTTGTGGTTCCATACAAATTTTAGTACTATTTGTTCTAGTTCTATGAAAAATACTGTTCATATTTTGATAGAGATTGCTTTGGCTATAGAAACATTTTTCTAGATATCTCTTTAGGCAAGGGAAACAAAAGCAAAAATAAACTATTGGAACTATGCCAAAATAAAAAGCTTTTGTACAGCCAAAGAAACCATCAACAAAACAAAAAGTCAGCCTATTGAATGAGAGAAGATATTTGCAAATGATATATCTGATAAGGAGTTTATATCTAAAATATATAAAGAACTTCTACAACTCAGTAACAAAAAAACAAATAATCTGATAAAAATGGGCAGAGGACCTGAGTAGACATTTTTCCAAAGAAGACATACAGATGGCCAATAGACACATTGGAAAGATGCTTAACATCACTAATCATCAGGGGAGTGCAAATCAAAACCACATTGGGAAATCACCTTATACCTGTTAGAGTGGCTAGAATCAAAAAGCCAAGAAATAACAAGTGTTAGTGAGGATGTGAAGAAAAAGGAACCCTCTTGCACTGTTGGTGGGAATGCAATTTTGGTGAACCCACTGTGGAAAACAGTAGGGAGGTTCCTCAAAAAACTAAAAGTAGGGGGACTTCTGGGTGGCTCAGTTGGTTAAGTGTTTGCCTTTGGCTCAGGTCATGATCTCAGGGTCCTGGGATTTAGCTCCTCATTGGGCTCCCTCCCTGCCCAGTGGGGAGTCTTCTTTTCCCTCTGTCCCTCCCCCTATTCATGGACGCTTTCTGTCTCTCTCTCTCAAATAAATAAATAAAATCTTAAAATAAATTAAAAGTAGAATTGCCACATGATCCAGTAATTCCACTACTCGGTATTTACCCAGTGAAAATGAAAACACTGATTCGAAAAGATACATGCCCCCCCCCACGTTTATTGCAGCATTATTCACAATAGCCAAGATATGGAAGGAACCCAAGTGTCCATCAGTATAGATGAATGGATAAAGAAGATGTGATACACACACACACACACACACACACACGCACGTGCACATGGACACACACACACAATGGAATATTAGCCATAAAAAGAATGAGATGTTGCCATTTGCCACAACATGGATGGACTTAGAGGGTATAAATGCCAAGTGAAATAAGTCAGAGAAAGACAGATACAATATGATTTCACTCATATGTAAGATGTAAAAAAAAAAAATGAACAAAGGAAAAAAAGAGACAAAAAAACTGACTATTAAATACAGAGAACAAACTGGTGGTTACCAGAGAGGGGGATGTTAGTGGGATGAGGGGTGAAATAGATAAAAGAGATTAGGAGTATACTTCTTGATGAGCACAGAGAAATGTATAGAATTCCTGAATCATATATTGTTCACCTGAAACTAATGTAACACTGTATGTTAATTATACTTCAATTTTTAAAAAGTATAAAAATAAAAAGAAATTAGAAAAAGAAGGTGGGTTGTTTTTGTAGGATATTTATTTTGGTCTGATTTGACCAAATTATTGCTATGTAATAGTCTGCTAATAATATTGAAGAGGAATGTTCAAAACTCACATATTATTAGTATTACATTAGCAACTTCAGGTAAGCCTGGAATATTTAAATTTAATTTGTTCTTAAGACCAAAAAAAATTACAAAATACCTTTTAAAATTTAAAATTGGAACATAGAACAATTATGTGTTTTCTGTTGTCTGCTAGAATTTGCACCATTAGCTACATTGCTTTTTTATCTATACACTCAATTCTGTAATGTTTACCGTAGTTATATTTCTTTCAAAAGGTTTTTTCTTTTGAGAATATCTTGATTTTGAATCTGATGATTAAGTTTAAAAATATTTTGTTTTGTAGCCATGCAGGATATACGTACTGTGGGTCTTGTGCTGCTCATGCTTACAAACAAGTGGATCCATCTATTACGTAAGTAATACACAGTTTTGTTTAAGTGGGAGAAGGTTGGGAATTATAACCACTTTGTCACAGAAGTAATTTGTTTTGGCATGCTTATTGTTATATACTTGATTTCATTAGGAATTTAACTTTTTATATATTTATTATACCTTATATAGGTTATGAAAAGCTTTCATACTGTTTTTCATTGTCTGAACATTTAGTTTTTACTTTTCCTTTTGTTGGTAATATGTTTAGTTCTGGAAATATAGGAAGGTTAAATGTTTTGGTTTTTATTTATTTATTTTTATTTTATTTATTTATTTATTTTTAAAGATTTTATTTATTCATTTGAGACACAGAGATACAGAGAGAGAGAGAGAAAGCATGAGCAGGGAGAGAGGCAGAGGGAGAGGGAGAAGCAGGCTCCCTGCTGAGCCAGGAGCCCGATGTGGGGCTCGATCCCAGGACTCTGGGATCACGACCTGAGCCGAAGGCAGATGCTTAACCATCTGAGCCACCCAGGTGCCCAATATTTTGGTTTTTAAATTTTTTTTTTTTTTTTGCAACCAGGAGATGGGCATCTTTAAGAATGCAAAGTGCTTTGTTCTATGTTAATCAGTTTGTAATTTAAAATTCTTTATTTTACTTGTTAAGTTGTGGTTAATGAAAGAAAATAATTTCTCATTGGCATGATGAGGTAGCTGAATTATTTTAGAATCTGACAGTGAATTTAATATGGTGTTTGAAGTATGTTAGCTCTTAATGAGAGCTCTGAAATTAGCTTTAAAATTTTTTTCTGGCAGATTGAGACTTACTAAATAATATATGGCTCTCTAAAATAAGAAATTTGTGAACTTTCAAAAGCTTCTGCTAGAAATAGCTACCCAAATTACTTAATTTGCTGACCAGCATTTTATTTAAATAGTTAATTCACAAATGTGAACCAGTGTCAGGCTCCAGTGTGTACGCTGGTTATACACACTGTGCGAATAGGTAAAATAGTCGTCTCAATCCTGTCAGCTGTTGATTGTTAGGTTAGACTTGTGTTAGTAGAGGTGACGCATAGTCATTCAAAAGAAGTAACTCACAGTAGCCCTGATGTAAAAAGAAAGTCTCTCCCCACAGCCTCATCCTTTGCCTTTGAGCAATTTGTTCATATTTTTAAACAAAAGAGCTGTTCTTTTTTGTTTTTATGTAGTGTGCTCTGCACATTGTATCATACCTTTGTTGGAAATTATTTTTAGTAAGTTTTTAATAATAAATGATAATGTTGCCAAATTGATGAGGTTTTGGTTAGCCCTGCCTCATTTATGATGTTTTGAGGAGTGTCTTTAATATGTACTTCTTAATACATATTTAATATACAATTTCAGGTAATTTATTTCATGAGTAAGAACAAAAATAAATTAGATTGGAAAGATTTTCAAAAGTTTACCTCATTTTGGCCTATAAACAACTATAATCAAGGTTAGTTAATATGACAGCCTTTTCCAAGCCTATTTGATAATGTTATTTTCTAGAACAGTACTCCTGAATTAAATTTGGCTTAGTAATATATAGGGAGATATAGAACCTATATTGGTAGATGCAGAAAGCATGTATTAAATAAGTTGATAGAAAGTTTGAGTGGAATGAAAAAGAGAAAAAGGAAGAGAGCCAAGGACTAAGATGATGATAAAGGAGGTGGTAAAAAGAAAGGCAAATGATGTGTGAAGATGTGATCAGCTTATTTTTGTAATTAGTGTATAATAATTGAATTTTGAAGGTCCAAGCATTAAAAATAATTGGTAATCATAGCTATATTCTTTTAAAAGTGGCCCTTCTTGAGACTGGCAATGTTCCAGAGTCCTTTGAGAAAAATAGAGAAAGAACATCTTTCTGGGAACTATGAGAAGTTTAGAGAAAAAATAACAGTCAAAGAGAGAAGATTAAATTCTCTTCCACTAGCTTCCATTCTTACCTTCCACATTAATCCATTCCCTGCATGTCAACCAGGATCATCTTTTGTACTGTCTTGTGCTTTGAATGGATCTTTTACCTTTGCATGATTTGTAGTATCTTACATGGAACATTTAGAAGATATTCTTTCTTTTTTTTTTTTTAAGATTTTATTTATTTATTTGACAGAGAGAGAGAATGAGAGCAGGAACACAAGCAGGGGGAGTGGGAGAGGGAGAAGCGGGCTTCCCGCTGAGCTGGGAGCCCGATGCAGGGCTCGATCCCAGGACCCTGGGATCATGACCTGAGCCGAAGGCAGATGTTTAATGACTGAGCCACCCAGGCGCCCCTAGAAGATATTTCTTAATTGAATTATGCAGATCTTTTGAATGTTGACATTTCATCATACAGTGCCAAAAAATCACATTTGTTAATATCACCACAAATTTCATCAGGAATATCTTTAATTATTGGGAAACTGTCCATCTCACAGTGATAGAACTTTTGCAAAAGACTAATTTTCACTTAAAAGCTTCAGTTATGTCTTGGGCAATGTTTTCTTCGAAGTTGGCAGGCCCATTTTGTTCATTTTCTAGAAAATTTCTGCTAGATACCTAAATTGGAATAGCCGTAATTTGTCTACAGTCATTTTTTGAAGTAAAAATTGTGTTCCATGAAAAAAAAAGTCTAGTTTAGATCACACTCATAATCACACAAATGTTTTCCCCAAGACATAATTCTGTATATAGCAAAAGTGCTTTATGCATTTATCACCACCAATTTAATACATTTTGTTGTACAGGATATTTTTATAAAACTGTACTCAGAATTCAAGATTTAATGAAAGTAAGTGAAACTGGCCTAAAAATACCCAAAAAACCTTGGTGTGGGTGAAGGTGAAGAATACATGACTAGCAGTACATTTTGATTCCATTACCTTGATCACAGTTCTAATGTGCCAGTGGTTTACCCAGCCTCATTTTTGTACCATAAATACAAATGTCAATACAGTGGAAAAGGCAAATAAATTCCTGATTATTATGAAAATAGTTTTGATTTTGTGGACTTCTTGAAAGGGTCTTGTGGAATCCACAGTTCACAATTTGAGAAGTGCTATGTTACAGGGTGATTGGATTTAGATTATGGGTGATGGGGAAGGCATTTCTTTTCTTTTTTTTTTAAGATTTTATTTATTTGAGAGAGAAAGAATGAGAGACAGAGAGCATGAGAGGGTGGAGGGTCAGGGGGAGAAGCAGACTCCCTGCTGAGCAGGGAGCTCGATGTGGGACTCAGTCCCAGGACTCCAGGATCATGACCTGAGCCAAAGGCAGTCGCTTAACCTACTGAGTCACCCAGGCTCCCCGGGGAAGGCATTTCTGAGGAAATGATTTTTAAGCCAAGCCAAAGGGACAATAGCACTTGTGAAGGCTTTGAAGTAGGCTGAGTTGTGTTCCAGTCATAAAGGAACTGCAAGACCAGTAAACATAAACTATTGTGATTAAGGGGTGGTGGGGTGGGGGGAAGTAATGCATGATGGGGCCAGCGCATTTGAGACTTCAGAACCCGTTTTAAGGAGTTTAGATTTTCTCCTCTAATTACGAAAAGTCATTGAAAGACCTTTTAAGCAGGGGAGTGATGGGATCTGATTTATGTTTCAAAAGGAGTACTTTGGTTGTTTAAGGAATTTAAAAAATGATATATTTAAGTAAGTTGTCATATTTACTGCTGCAAAGTCTTTTGCTATTACTAAAACTTTAATTGAAAACCTGGAACTCAGGATGTACTAAGATAGTAACTTGATTTTGATTCATATCTTTCAGAAAGCCTTTCAGGGTAGAAAAAAGAGCAAAAGGAATCTTGTTTGGGGCCATATGACATTTAATTTAGTTAAGATATCTCTACTTGCCAGGAAACATCTTTAAAAAATTACTTGTATTCCATTATTTAGAATAAGTAGTTGAATATTTATGAGGGCAGATACTCAGGTAACTTATTTATTGGTTGCACAGCCCTATACTTCTCATAGTAAGTAACTACACAAATGTGACTTCTCTGGAGGTATTATACATAAACTACATTTATTTCTAAGAAAATACCTCTTGACTTTTTTTTCATATTAAGGGTTTTTTTTTTTTTTTTTTACATGTGTGACAACAGTGATGATATGCTAATATTTATCAGTTATTCATTTAAAGACAAAGCACTTCGCAATTAATTGAAGGGAGAGAAAACGGCATTGCTTCCCATGCTTATATTACTCATTTTTCTCCAAAATATTCCTTTGGCCTTGGTGTTTATGGATCTAGCAGTCTAGCCCCTCCCCCCAAAGAAAATGCATTATTTTTTATTTACATTATTAATTTTCTTTTTGTTAGCATATAGCTAACAAAGAGACCCATTTTTAGATTACTAATATGCACTTTTTCCCCCTTCTTTTCTTTTTTCTTTTTTTTTTTTTAAAGATTTTATTTATTTATTTGTCAGAGAGAGAGACAGAACACAAGCAGGGGGAGAGGCAGGCAGAGGGAGAAGCAGGCTCCCCACCGAGCAAGGAGCCCGATGTGGGACTTGATCCCAGGACCCTGGGATCATGACCTGAGCCGAAGGCAGCCGCTCAACCGACTGAGCCACCCAGGCGTCTCTTCCCCCTTCTTTTCAATGATGTCTAGCCTATTTTTTGGTTTATTTTTGGGTTTATCACTTATAAGGATTTCATATTGATGTGACCTAAACCTCTTTTTCCCTTTGTTGCATATGAGTGAGTTTCTGTTAGACTGGAGTACACAGTTGTCTAATTCAGGCGGTGGGAGCTCTTTTCTCCACCAGTCTTATCTTTTCATCTAGGTTGGGTCTGGCAAAAAAGGCCAACAAAGTAAATAGTCTGATATTGCAGGGGACAATTAGGCTTTCCAAGGTGACCTTCAGTGTTTATTTCTGGAGTAGTGCTTGTATTTTGGTCACTATTAGAACCTTGTTACACTTACCTAGAAATGTATCTGTGTCTTGAGTTTAAATTGATATTTTAAAAGTCATTTCATATTTAGTTATATATGCTAGATTTCCTAAGAGTGTTCTGATTTTAAATATTCTATTCCTCTGTCTTGTCATAGAAATGCATTCCTCAATCATGAAAATGCCTTCTTTTTCATACTTTATTCTTGGTTCATGTAATACTTGTCCTTAGGCAAGTCACCTAAACACTCATCCATGATCTATGTCCCTTTAATTTAAAAACTTGTGATGATGTTTATGTACTGTTAAGATAGGAGAGCATAATGGTTACCACTTTTGTTCATTTAGGAGTCTAAATTTGATGTGATCTTTTTTTTTTTTTTGGAAGTGGCTGTTGACTTTGCTAATAGTGGTGATGATAAGAAGTGAGTATTGGCAGTGGAGGAAGGGGATGAAAAGACTAGAAGTGGCCTGTGGATGAAGTCTTATGTTTGCTATCTGTGACATCTTGAGGAAATTTTGGGACTCTAAACTGAGAATCTCTGTTTTCCTTATCTACATCTTCTTTACCGTCCCTCCCCCCACCGCAGCAAGTAACATATAGCAGACAATAAATTAATTTTCATAACTGTGATTGAATTTTATGAAAATAAATATATTGCCTAAGCACATTCCTTGGCTTGCAAGTTTTTGATATGAAAGAACTAGCTCATGTCTCAATCTTTGTCCATTAATTGAGCAATGAGTATAATTAATTTTTTCTAGGTACATAGCTTATCATCTATTCCCTTCTTTCTCCTAGTTTTGGTTTTTCAAAAGTAAATTTGTATGTGTATGTTGGGGGTGGGTTTCGTTCATTTGAATCTGGGAGAACAGAGAAAATGGATAGTTTTGGAATTTAGATTGTAGTGATGTTTGAGATAAAATGAGGGGAAGTTAATTTTACTCTTGATGTCAAGATAAAGGAATTGTAAAGATTTAAGCTATAGTTTATTCCCCTTCTTTTCTTTAGCTACAGTGCAAATAACACATAATCAAGTTTCTTTGTTTTTGAGAATGACTTCTATCTACTTGAATGGGAACAGGGAAAGCTTATTATACAGAATTTTTCTCAACAAGATTCCTTTTTTTTCTGCTATGGTAGAAATGTGGAAATAGCTTTATCAGAATGGCTCTTTGTAATGATATTTTGTAGGGAGTTTTAGAAATTATACTATCATGTATTTTTATTAAAGTTTATTAAAGTTTTATAAAGTTTATTAAAGTTTATTGAAGTTGGTAGATCTTATGAGGCAAGTTTAGAATGTGTTAGAATATTGAGATTTTATTTAGAGCTGAAATGTTTAAATTCAATGAATATAGCTATTGAAAACCTTCTGTATCCTAGGCATTATGAATGCAGAGATGATTTTAAGCATAGCAGTTGATTTACTGTAGGTCATTAAATCAGTAACTAGTATGCCCAGGTGTTGAAAATGTTGTTGTTGTTTTTTTTAAATGGTCCAACAAAAAGACAAAGATAAGGAATTGAACTTAATTAACTGAGGAGCATATCAGTTGTGGGTATATTAGTTTGCAAGCACTGCCATAATAAACTATCATGAAGTAGGTGGCTGAAAACAGAAATTTATTCTCTCTCAGTCTGGAGGCTGGAAGTCCAAGATGAGGGTGCTGATAGGGTTGGTCTCCTGAAGCCTTTCTTCTTGGCTTGCAGATGGCTGTCTTCTTGATGCCTCTTCACATGGTCACCTCTCTGTGCATGTGTGTCCCTGATATCTCTTCCTCTTTTTATAAGAACACCAGTCATTGGATTCAGGCCTTATCCGAATAGCCTCATTTTTACTTAATGATCTGTTTTAATACCTTATCTCCTAATATGGTTACATTCTGAGGTCCTGGGGTGGAACTTCAACATAAATTTTAGGGGTACGTAGTTTAGCTCATAATAGTAGGTAATGAAATCAGTCAAGAAAGAAATTGGTGCCACATGTGATTTTTAAAAATTACTTATTTTTTTCCCTTTTATTTAATAAGGTTTGTGTAGAAGTACAATTGTTCTGTGCTTTTTGTTGTATATCTCCTAGCCGGAGAATTTTCATCCTTGGGCCTTCTCATCATGTGCCCCTCTCTCGATGTGCACTTTCCAGTGTGGATATATATAGGACACCTCTGTATGACCTTCGTATTGACCAAAAGAGTAAGTATATAGAAATCTTATAGCTTTTAAACAGCTAAAGATTTTTTTAAAATAAGTCAATTAAAAAAATAAAAAATATGAATATTATAAGTAAAATCTCAGTTTTAAAGATAAAACTGATTCCAACTTATTTGCAAAAAGCAAAAACAAAGAAGGAAGATCTTCTGTATGCCTAAAAGACAACTAGAGGTTTTTTTGCCAGCCACAAAAATCTGTCAGATCACTAGTCTCCAGCCTGTTCATATTACATGTGTATTCACGGAAGTGTCTTGTACTCACTGTACCATGAGACAAGAAATTAGTACCCACAACAACTTGAAGAAAGATTCTGGGCAGTTTGATTCTGGCAGACTCTATGTATATTACTTTCCTCATTGTAAATAGGTCATGATGATAATGCCTTTATTTCTTCTCAAATGATTTTTATGGGGGCAACAAAAGTGAAACACTGAAACAAAGGTGCTTCATAAATCTTAAGTGTGTTTTATTTTTAAAACATGTCTCTTATTTTGATATATATTTTCCATAGGATTCTAGAAATCACACCTTTTATTTAGTTGTGTCTCATTTTATACATTGAATGTGTAAGTTAAAATCTTTTGATTTTATAATAGTATTTTTGGAGGAGTGGGGAGCATAATTTTAAAAATATAGAACAGTAGAGAGAATAGTGATACAAATATTCTTGTACTTACCATCCACAATTGACTCAGAATTTTCCCCTTAACTCTGTTTGCTTTCCCAAAAGCCATCTTCATAAGCTTGCTTTGTATTCTTCCAGTTCATCACTTTATATTTTAAGTATGTTGGGTGCTTATTGTTTCAAGAAATCTTGGAACAAATTCTTCTGTAGGATGAAAGAAGCCATTTGCAAAATAGACAATCACCTCTTTTTCCTTATTTTTTAGGCCTAATTTTTCATAAATGGGGTTTTAATTATTACTATTAGTAATTTGTTGTTAGAATAATTTTTACTAATGAAACTGGAGTATAACTAGCTTTATTACTCCCTGTGATGCTTTTAGGGAACACACTTTATTTTTAAAACCTTGTTGGGGCATTCAGAAAATTTTGGTTTTAGATAGCTTCCTAATAAAGGAATGGATGATATTTAATCAGGTATAATTTTGCAGAAAAATGTCATGCCATCATTTGTTTGTTTCTTTGATATTGGTAAGCCCATTTAAGAATGTAGTTATAAAAATGTTGGTTCTGTTTTATGATAAAACAAAAATATTCTTATATCACTTTTTTTACATATTAAATTTCATCTTTTTCTTATATCATATCAATTTTTAAGTATGATTCATCAGAAGGGTCTGAATTACTAGATCATTTTAGAATTATTTATGGCATGATACTATGGTGAATTTATGTCCTGGTCTGTCCCAGAAGCTTAATTTTTAATTTTGAGGAAAATAGCATGCTTAATAGGAATTTTCTGTTCTTTGTATGGCAGACATCTGAGATGGGAAATAATAATCCCATAGATTTTGTTATAAAACAAAACAAAACTTAAAAACTGTATCATTAACCTCACGAGTAGGTAGAGCAGTGGCTTTGCCATGTTTTACTAGGAGTTCTAATCAACTGTGTTCTTGTTGGCATGTGCTGCTTAAGTCAAGAAAAAGCTTAGCCCCAGAGGTAATTAGATGTAATAAAAAGAACTGATGAACATTTTAAATGATTATTTTTATATAACTGTGTAACATACAAAAATGCTGAGTAGTCATCACATGTATTAGTGCTTTGTTTGGTATGTAAAAAGCTAGTTTTTTTTTCTTTTTTAAAGATAAAAATGAAGGAAAATATTATGTGGTACTTCTGTCTCTTGCCAAAGCATGTAGTTTTTTGTTACTGAATGGAGTCTCACAGAATAAGGATATACATTAATATATCTGTTTTACTATATTTTGAAATCTCTTTAGTTTACGGAGAACTATGGAAGACAGGAATGTTTGAACGCATGTCTCTGCAGACAGATGAAGATGAACACAGTATTGAAATGCATTTGCCTTATACAGCTAAAGCCATGGAAAGGTATATTGATTAATATAAGAAATCCCAGAGAAATCATAAGTATTAATTTCTTTGGAATTATTTTCACTGGGTCAAATAATCATTAGGATAAAGAGATTTAAAAAAAATTTTGTTATTTGAGGGATGGCTGGCTCAGTCAGTAGAGCCTGCAACTCTCAATCTCAGTGTTGTGATTTTGAGCCCTACATTGGGTGTAGAGATTACTTAAAAATAAAAAAATCTTCTAAAAAATTTTACTATTTGAAATGATGTAAAAATTTGAGATTGGATGTTTCTAATGTGGATTGAAGTTGGTTTTGAGTAGTTTGCCTATAAAGGCTGAACATGTGAATTGACATGGTTTTTTATTAGGTGATAATGTTTTAAAAACCTCTGTGTGTATGTGAGTGGGGTGTGTGTGTGTGTGTCTGCCTTTTATTCATTAGACATTTATCTCAGAATAACATTCTTTTATGCTATAAGTAAATAATCATAAAATTTTAGATTTGGAAGTAACATTGGAGCTCATTTATTTCATCCTTATGCAAAGTACCTGAATATTTTTTATGATATGCTTGGCAGATTATTGTTATTGGTACTTGCTAAAGGTCTTCCAGTGGTAGGATGCTCATACGACTATTAAGTAGGATGAGGACAGGGACAATACCTATTTTATTCTCCACTTGTATCCCACTGCCTAGCACAATGCCCATTTCATAGTAGTCATTAATTTATTTTGTAAAATGAATTTTTTAAAGAGTTTTTTTCTTTTAGGGCAGTATTCAAATTAGAAAGTCTTCCTTTTGTAGGTCACATATGTCTAATTTTTTCTTTTAAAGATTTTATTTATTCATTTGACAGAGATAGATACAGCGAGAGAGGGAACACGAGCAGGGGGAGTGGGAGAGGGAGAAGCAGGCTTCCAGCAGAGTGAGGAGCCCGATGCGGGACTCGATCCCAGGACCCCGGGATCATGACCTGAGCCAAAGGCAGATGCTTAATGACTGAGCCACCCAGGCGCTCCTAATTTTTTCATCCATTTCCTTTACATGGACTTAATATTCCATATATAGTTTGACTAGTTCTAAATATGGTGAGATTATTCCTTCCCTGGATCTTGTCATTATATTCTCTTAGTAAAATACATGGTGTATTATATAGGTTTACAGTAAATATTTGTTAATTAAATGTATTAATGAAGTCCAAGATCACATTGACATTTTTCATGTTGATATGGCTTACTTGCTATTGGCTAATACATTTGTGGCCAGCTAAAGCTCAAGGCTTTTTCCTACAGTTAAGTTGGATTATTTTCTCTCTTGTACTTTTGTGGTTTCTTTTTAACCCTTAGTTACTACTATTTAATTTTTCCTTGTTGGTTTTAGTCTATTATGGCACTCTTTTTGGACCATTTCTACTCCTAATTCTGTTATGAGAGAGTTATTTAACTTCTCTCATTCCACAACTATTCACAATGGTAACTGTGATGCATTGTGTAAACCTGAAGATGTTTCCAAAATATCAGTGTGATATTAAATTATAAGCAGTATAATTTTAGGTTAATTGTGTTTTACCCCATTCTAATCCTTCAGAAATTGTTAAACCAATATATGCTGTTTATTTCCTGGAATGCTTGTATAATCAGGACATTCAATTCTTCAATTACATAGAATAATATAAAACTTTTGTTATTTCTTGAAATATTTGCATATTTTGTCATGAGAAAATATATTTTAGACTTAAGAAAGCCAACAATATCCTTAAGGAAGTTTTAACAAAATAATATTTTTGTTGTTATTTCAAAAGTAAAACGTGTAATGTTGAAAATTTAGGAAAATAGTAACTTAAAGTCAACCAAAATTCCTGTTCATAATTCCCCCTCTGTTAAATAGTGTTAAATAACCACTATTAAATATATCACTTCTCAAGAGATCTTCCCTCTCTCCCAGATTACACTTGCATCTCTAATACTGACTTTTAGAAAGTACCCAGTACTTTTCCTTTGTAGTCTTTGCTGCACTCACTACCTGTATTAGTTATCCATTACTGTGTGAGAGATTGCTCCAAAACTTAGTGGTTTAAAATCACAACCATTACTCTAAAAATTATTGCTTACAAATTTTAGGTCAGGAGTTTGGGCAGGGGACACCTTGCTTTGGTCCATGAGATGTTGACTGAAGTAAGTTGAATGAGGCTAATGGATCCAAGATGGCCTTGGTGTTAGCTTTTAGTTGAGACACCTCATTTCTTCTCTAGATGGTCTGTTTGTTCATCAACCAGGGCTTTTCTCTCTTCTTGGCTTCTCTCTAGAAGGATAGCCTGCTTTTCTTTACGTGGTGATTTAGGGTAACCAGAGAACAAAAACAAAAGTTCTCTGTCTCTTAAGGCCTCGGCCTGAAACTACACAGCATCATTTTTATCACATTCTCTTTTTAAAAGCAGAACACAGTATTAGCCAAGGTTTAAGGGAAGGCGAATTAGATTCCACTTCTTGATGGGAGGAGTAGCATGTGTATATTCAGGAATAGGAGGAATTGTTGGTAGCCATCTTTGCAGATGGACTATGTCACAGTTCTTCTGATGGACAATTCAGTGCCTCTCCACCATGCAGTACTCAGTCCTCCTAAGATGCCCAGAAATCTCATTCAGTTAGGACCTCAGGTTCAAAGTCCATTACCTTATGATCTGCATTAGATCATGATGTGGATGAGGCTTTCTGGGTACAGCTCCTCTTGATTTGGATACGTGTGAACTAAGAAGACAAGTTTTACCCCACCTGCCATTCACTCCATATACAATTTTGAGACAGGAATTTTTTTAAAAATTGTTAAAGATTTTATTTATTTATTTGACAGTGGTCGAGCACAGGCAGGGGGAGTGGCAGAGGGAGCAGCAGAGGGAGAAGCAGGCTCTCCGCTGAGCAGGGAGCCTGACAAGGAGCTCAATCCCAGGACCCTGGGATCATGACCTGAGCCGAAGGCAGACGGCTTAACCACCTGAGCCACCCAGGCGCCCTGAGACAGGAATTCTTAACCACACAATAGATACTCGCTGTGGAGCGTGAAAGAATGGGAGGCATATAGCAGCCTGTGATCCAAAGCAATTCTGAAATCTAGTCAGGGAACAGAGAATGTTCTTTGATTAGGGCTTGTTCTGACTTGTAGTAGTGGCTTCATAATTCCTTACTTTTCCGAGCTCTTGGGGCTTGGTCTTTTGGGCTCTTGGCTCTACTTGCTGACTCATTTTTACTTCTCCATGAAATGGGCCTTGTTTACACCTGAGTATTCATTTCTGTCTGCTTCATGTACGTGACAGTTTGAAAACTTAAAAGCCTCTTTTCATTTGGAACAGTGTTTATTTTAGTCTAAACTGGTAGAACTCCATTAAACATTGTGGGTTTTCTGTATATCAGATTATAAGTGCATCCCATTAGGCAATAGTCACACCCACACAGTTCAGTGAGTGACAGGACTCTCTCTACTTTGGATCCCAGTATAGGGTCCTGTAAGGTTCTTGGAAGCTCTTTTGCCTACCTGAGAGAGAATGTAAGCCCGATCTTATTAAGTCTTTCTGTGGTCTTAATAAAGGATTTTACAGATGAATTTTTGATTTGATGATTGTGAGCCCATGATTTATTGGCAGTACTCTGGATTTGATCTTTGTCTTCATGTTGTTTCTTTGACAATCTTGCTATCTGTAGAGGCTAGTGACGAGAAACAGCTATTTTCCAACCAAGCAACTCTTGTTTAGAAATATTTCCTTTAAATTCTGCTTGTAATTCCTCAAAGCTCATGTTTTTCTTTTTTTACCTTCTCATACTTGGCTACAAAGTAGCCAGTGACACTTTGAATATTTTGCCTGGAAATCCTAGCTAGATCTATAATAGGTTCACTAGGTATATTTTTAATGTCCCAAGTTATTATACCTGTGATCATTCTGCTGATTGTTCTGCCCATATATAATATGGGCCCCTTTTCTTCTGGCCTTGTGTGGCCGTTTCCTTACTGCTCTGGCAGTTCCCTGTCTCCTTCTCGCCCTTCCAGCTTCTGCCTGCCTCAGTGTCCTCAAAGCCAGTGTTTTAGGTTTCTGTTCCAGTAGTACCCTTTCCAAGCACCACTTTTTATCTCACGTATTGTAGCATAACAAATCACCTCAAAGTGCCTATGTTTTTTGCTTATGACTCTGTGAACTAGAAATTTGGTCAGGGGTGAGTGGTGACAACGGGTCTGTGTTCCATCTGCTGCCAGTTGAAGCAAGCTGACTTAGGCTGAAGGCTCTAGGGCACCCTCACTTCTTGTCTGGGGCTGCGATGCTGGTTGTCTCCTGAAGCACCTTCGTTCTTGTCTCGGTGCTCTCCATCTCACCTGTTGTCATTTATCCTTCAGGGCCTCTCTCTTCATATGGTATCCCTCTCCTCAGATAGGCGTGGACTATCATGAGGTACATGGCAGTTGAGGGCAGCAAGAAAGCAAAACTAGAAATTTTCAGGCATCTTAATATCTGGGTTTGGAACTGGCACAGTGTTACTTAGGCCGCATTCTCCTCACTGTAAGTTCCAAGGCTAGGTTCAAGGGGAGGGAGAAAGAGATTCTACTTTTGATGGGAGGGGTGACATGGGCATTCAGAAGAGGGAGGAATTTTCAGGGATTATACTTGAAGATAGCTTACCATAGTACCACTGTAATTAAATAGCTCTTTTGGTGATTGCCTGCATATGTCCCCCTTCCTTGGTAGTCCCCTACCTGCTCCCTGCCTGAGGACAGCTTGTTTTTACTGTACTTTCTGTGCCCAGCTCAGGACCTGGTACACAAAAGGATTCCCGTAATTAATTTTTGAATGAATTAATAATGATCTTCCCATTATTAAATATTAAATTTTTTCCCAAAATGAGGTCAAATGTTCTGTGTTTCATATTATAGACATATTTTCATGTCATTTTTACTTCTTTTTATTGAATATATGTAGAACTTTCTAGAGTATGTCTGTATAATGCTTTAATCATTCGACCATTTAATTTTCTAACTTTTCTTTCATTTTTTTCACTATAGTCATTACAGATTTTTTAAATTAAATACCTAAGGTATTATTTATAATTCTATGTGTTATCTTAAACAGATTTAAAAAATAATATTCATTAGAACTTTTTAAAAAGAAATAATGAGTAGTATAAGAGAGAAAACATAAAATGACCCATAATCTCCTTGCTTAGTTAACCCTATTGACATTAAAAAAATACTTGTACAGTACTGTACATGGTTTGAAAGTGTAAACAGCATCAAGAAGTATAAAATGAAGAGTTAAAGCCTCCCTGCTTCCCCTCAACCAGTGTTCATTTGATAGTAAACATTGTTATGTATATACTAACATATATGTGCTTATATGTTTATATTATCTATATAAGATTTATATGTACAGATACTTATTTGTGTAAATTAAAACATGTAAACAAGAGATCATGTCTTACATACTTTATTCCGATCCTTTTTTCCATATATTATCTTTATTATTGAAATGCATAATAATTTTTACATCGCTTATAATTGTATTGAGAGAGTTAAGTTAGGATATATAGAAACCATCTATCTTGAAAAAAAAAAACTAGTTAACTCTGAAGATTAATAACATTGGATCCCAGCCCTTCTTTTTTCTTGTTCAGTTACCTTTAACATCCCCCCACATATTCCTCTCTCTGTATCATTCCCATTTACTGTTTGTTACAGTTTAAAATTTTAATTAATTGTTTTGGGTAATTTATATGCAGTAAAATGTACTCTTTAAGGCATAGAATTCTATGAGTATTGACAAATTCAGAGTTGTATATATTCATCACAGTCCAGATATAAAACAGTTCCTTTACCTCAACTTCACTATTTTTGTTCAGAAAAATGTGCAGAGTACATAGGATGCTTTAGTAACTTTGAAAATGTTTCATTGAGAAATATGGCACTATAAAACCATTCATGTTCACTATGAAAGTATCATCATTTTCTTCTTAGCCATTTAATACTTTCTGTTACTGCTAATATTTCGGAACATAGACAACTTGAAAGTACAGTACAGTGTATTTAAATATGTTCCATCTTCTGCTTTAGGTTCTAGCCAATCTTACAAATTCAGTGTGGTTAGGATTTGATAACTCTTGGAGTACTTAGACTATTATTAAAAAACAACAACTTGATTTTACGCAGTTTACCCAGATTGTTAAGCTGCAGTCTTGTGATTCTTGTGTTTATCCATATTTTTTTTTAAAGATTTTTATTTATTTATTTGAGAGAGAGAATGAGACAGAGAGAGAGAGCATGAGAGGGGGGAGGGTCAGAGGGAGAAGCAGACTCCCTGCTGAGCAGGGAGTCCGATGCGGGACTCGATCCCGGGACTCCAGGATCATGACCTGAGCCGAAGGCAGTTGCTTAACCAACTGAGCCACCCAGGCGCCCTGTGTTTATCCATATTGATTATATGTTTGAGTTACCTGAGTGAGAACACTACTATGGCTTTGTATGGTATTAAGTACTATTAACTGAACAGTTTTTCCTGTTCTTAATATCTTGCATTAGTATGGTACATTTGTTACAGTTGATGAAGAAATATTGATACATTATTAATAACTAGGTCCATAGTTTGATTACGGTTCCCTTTTTGTGTTACATAATTTATGGGTTTTACCAAATGCCGGAAGTCCTTGTTATCTACCATTATAGTACCATACAGAATCATTTCACTGTCCTAAAAATCCCCTGTACTCTTCCTGTTCATCCTCTCCCCTTTCATTCCCCCACAACCATCCCCTGGTAACCATTTACCTTTTTACTATCTCATCCCCTGGTAACCATTTACCTTTTTACTATCTCCATAGTATATAGTCATATAGTTTCTGGAATGTCATATAATTGGGATCGTACAGTATGTAGCCTTTTCAGGTTGGCTTCTTTAACTTAATAATATACTTTCAATATTCCTCCATATCTTTTTTTGACTTGATAGCTTATTTCTCTTTATTGCTGAAGAATATTCTATTTTATAGATGTTCACAGTTTATCCATTCACCTATTAAAGGATTATTGATATAGTTGGATTAATATCTGTCATATTTGTTACTGCTTTGTACTTATTGCCCGTGTTCTTTATTTCTTTTTTGTTTTCTGTTATTCTGCCTTCTGTGGTTTTAATTGAGCATTTTAATGATTCCATTTTTTTCCTCTCAGCATATCAATTATAGTACTTTTTTTAAAAACCTTTTTTAGTGGTTGCTGTAAGGTTTACAACATGCATTTGCAACTAATCCAAGTGCACTTTAAAATAACACTATACTGCTTCACAGATAGTGCAAGTACCTTACAGTATTTCCAGTTTGTCCTTCCTGTTCCTGATAACACTGCAGTCATTCATAAGCTATAATTACAACATATTGTTGCTATTAGTTTTTGAAGAAATTGTTATCTCTTGGATCAATTAAGAATAAGAAAAATCAAATGAAATAAACTAAAGATGTTATTTTATCTTTATTTCTTCTCTAATGTGCTTTCTTTCTTAAAGTAGATCTGAGTTTCTGACCTATATCATTTTCCCTCTCTCTGAAGAACTTTTTACTAGTTTATAGCTCTGATTTTATTATGTTCTAGTACTTGCTATTTTGGGTTGAGAAAGGAATTCTTTACCACCACCTCAGGAACACACTAGAGACTTCTTTTATGATGTTTCTTTAAGTCACAAATAATGTATTTTATTATATATGGGGAATAATTAGGTAGGCTAGCAAACAAAACTCATTTTGTCCCCCTAATGGCAATTCTCCTCCCATAAATTTTTTTTTTTTTTAAAGATTTTTTTTATTTACCTGACAGAGACACAACGAGAGAGGGAACACAAGCAGGGGGAGTGGGAGAGGGAGAATCAGGCTTTCTGCTGAGCAGGTGGTTTAAGACATTTCCTGTCAAGTTTTAAAAATTTTGGTTAATATGCATTTTTCAAATGTTACAGAGATACTTAACTGTACTAACCTGTGTGCAAGGAATGATGGGGAATAGAAAAATAAGCAAACATTGTGTATTTCCTCAGCATATAGCCTGGTAAGAAAGATAAGAAATGTGGGGTGCCTGGGTGGCTCAGTCATTGGGCGTCTGCCAGGGTCCTGGGATCGAGCTCCTCATCGGGCTCCCTGCTCAGCGGGGAGCCTGCTTCTCCCTCTCCTGCTCCCACTGCTTGTGTTCCCTCTCTCCCTGTCTCTCTCTCTGTCAAATAAATAAATAAAATCATTTAAAAAAAAAGAAAGGTAAGAAATATATATAATTAGATGTAATATAATTCCAAAATGTATTAAGTGCAGTTGAAGAGTCTATGGGATCCCAAAAAGGGGATGTGGGAGCAGAGAGATAAACTTAGGGGAGCATATAAGTGGCTTCCTGGCATACATAGCATTTGAGTGGACTTTGAAGATGGCTGTAATTTTCACAAAGTGGGGCAGGTTTCTGTGGGAAAGGGAGTTCTGTAAATAGAAAGTATAGGAGTAGGAAAACCTGGGGCTTAAGAACGGAAAGCTATTTACCTTAGCTTAAGGAAGTTGCAAAAAGGCTTGCCTAGTAACTGAGGTATGTCTGTAGATGTTTTTTGTTTGGCCTGTATAGTTAGAAAAGTTTTCTTTATATATGAATATTTTTAATTGGATATTAGTCCTACCACTTCCTGTTATCTTATACCTTATCCAACTTTTAATGCATATATAATACTAACCTGCAGCTGGAGGCATTTGGGTAGGTGACCTGTAGAAACACGGAGTAAGAGGCAGGATTTGGAAGTTGGAACAGTAGGTTGGGACCATTTTATAGAGGTCATTGAATGTCATTGTAAGATATTTGTATTTTATTCTGTGATTGGTATAGAGCTAGTAAAAGTTCCTCGTCAAAGGAAGGACATGGTTAGAACTTGAAATCATAAGCATATTACTCTTTTTTTCTTTTCTTTTAAGTAGGTTCCATGTCCAGTGTGGGGCTTGAACTCACGACCCTGAGATCAAGAGTCGCATGCTCTACCGACTAAGCCAGCCAGGTGTCCCAAATATTACTCCTTGACGGTGTGATGGTACAGTGCAGGATGGATTAGAGTTGGAAAAGATTGTTAGAAATAGTTTAGTAAAGAAATCATGGGGCTTTGAACTAAGGCAGTGGCAGATGGGTAGCAAACTGAGCAGATAGTGGGAGACATTGGAAGGTTAGAATCTACAGAACTTGGTAAATGTTTCTGTCTGGGGGAGTAACATGATTTTAAGAGCATGCAGGAGTGAAAGGGCTAATAATGTGCCATTATCAGAGATGGTAAAGCCAGAAATAGGTATAAGTTTAAGGGAATATAGGGCATGGAAATGTTGACTTGTTCTTAATAAAATATGGGAATTCATAATTTTGACAGCAAGCTTAACCAATTTGTGATAAGATTATTTTGCTTCAGGTGGTTGAGTAGTACCTGAAATATGCCTGCCCTTGTGTAAACCTTTTTTCTCAGTATTCTTACTCAAATGGAAATTAAGAAAGATACATAATCTTTGAAGTTCATTTTGGTAATCTGATTAGATTCACTTAACTGATGAAACAGCAAAGACTTATAATGACTTAAATATTTTTTAAAGATTTTATTTATTTATTTATTTATTTTTAGATTTTATTTATTTTTCAGCAGAGAGAGAGATAGCGAGAGAGGGAACAGAAGCAGGGGGAGTGGGAGAGGGAGAAGCAGGCTTCCCGCCAAGCAGGGAGCCCGATGTGGGACTCGATCCCAGGACCCTGGGATCATGACTTGAGCCAAAGGCAGACACTTAATGACGGAGCCACCCAGGCGCCCATATAATGACTTAAATCTTAATCTGAGTTGTCATTGACAGCTAGCTTGCCTCCCCGTTTTCCCTCTCTCTTCCTCCTTCCCCAGTTCTTTGGTTCTGCCTGATGTTTTCTGGATCTTTTTAGTTTGTTCTTTCTTATAGTGAGTGAAAGTATTCTGTACAAAGTCTATATGCATGTCTCTGTGGTCTGAAGGTGAATTTGATCAGAAAGAAAAGATGAGAAATTATTTTTTATAAGGCTCCCCTAAAACTCTGCAGTTATGATTCCTTTATGCCACTTTGCCTTTAACACCTGTTTCAAGGGTTCCACCACCAGCCTTACATTTGAAGGTTCATTAGAAGGACTCACAGTTTATTCATGGTTATGGTTTTTTGGAAAAGATAGGATACACAAGAGGACCAGCAAGGGAAAAGGACACACCAGGCAGAATCTGGAGGGATCCAGGTGGAGGCTTCCAACATTCTCTCTCTCATAGGATGGGCTGAATAGAATGTGCTTCCTCCACCAGTGTAACACATGTGCAATTTTTCTGGCCAGGGAAGCCTGCTTTAAGATTCAAAATCCAGGGTTTTGATTGGGGGCTGATAATGTAGGGACTCTCTGCCTGCCTAAATAGCCCCAGCTACTGAAATTCTAGACTCTCAGAAGGAAAGTGGGTGTTTGCCATTATCATTTTGTTTACAATCCAGGTTAACTGGTACGGTGTCCCAAGTGGGTAAAACAGCCTTAATCAACGTAAGGAAGGAACAATGTAAGAGCCAAGGGCTAGTCTTTACAAGCAGCCCCTTCTAAAAATTGCCGCAACAGACCTGCTAGGTTAATTCTCCTGCAAGATTCCCATTCCTCTTTTTCCAATTCGAGGCTGCCATAAGTTTCTGACTCAATTAAATGCCGTTCTAACGCTTCTTATATCTTGTGTTTGTATTAGATCTTAAAATTTTACTTTTCTTTTCTGATTGTGGCCTCAGTCAAGGTCCTCAGATACTAGAATGTAGATTTTTAATGCGCTGTGCCTTCAAGAGTATTGGTGATATAGTAATATTTGTTTTTAAAGGGAGTGTTCCTCTCATGGTTCTGGGATTTCAGTTCTTTTTAGTCTGTTACACATCTTGGATATATTAATTTTCTGCAGTATGGTTTAAGGTATAGGACAGAAAAGGAAGAGATAAAACTTTCCTCTACATTACTGAAGTGCTCATAAGAGCCTTGTAAGCAAGGTAAGTATTATTAACTCTATTTCTACTAATGACCAGTTGAGGCTTAGGGTAGTTTTAGGTAACCTGCTGCAGGTAGCACAGTTTGCAAGGGGCAAAGGTGGATTTTCTTTTTTTTTTTTCTTTTAACAGCTCTATTGAAATATGATTTACATCCTACAAAATTCACTCACATAAGAGTACAACTCAGTGATTCTTAGTTAAATTTATAGAGTTGTGCAATCATTCTCATAATCTAGTTTGAGAATATTTTCATTACACAAAAAAGAAAACTTGTGTGCATTTGAGGGCAGTTCTGGCTCTGACTCTCAATTTTTTTTTTTTTTTTAAGATTTTATTTATTTATTTGGGAGGAAGAGAGAGCATGATCTGGGGGAGAGGCAGATGGAGAGGGGGATACAGACTCCCTGCTGAGCAGGGAGCCTGACGCGGGGCTCCATTCCAGGACCCTGGGATCATGACCTTAGCCGAAGGCAGAAGCTTAATCGACTGAGCCACCCAGGCGCCCCTCTGACTCTGATTCTTAAGCAACCATTTATCTGATTTCTGTCTCTGTAGATTTGTATTTTCTGGAAATTTCATATGAATGGAATCATATGAAATGTCTTTTGTATCTATCTATCTATCCTTTTCCCTTAGCATACTGTTTTTGAGGTTCATCCATGTTGTAGTATATATCAATAGTTCATTCCTTTTTATTGCCATAGTTATTACATTATGTGAATATACCATATTTTGTTTATCCATTCACCAGTTGATGGACATTTAGGTCACTTCCATTTTTGGCTAGTAGGATTAATGTTATAAAGATTCTTATACAAGTCTTTTTGTGAACATATGTTTTCATTTCTCTTGAATAGATACTTAGGAATAATGTGGCTGGGTCCTATAAATCTATGTTTTAACTCTTTCAGAAACTGCCAAACTATTTTCTAAAGTGATGGCACCATTTTATATCCCAGCAGCAATGCGTGAGGGTTCTAGTTTCTCTCTATTCTGGCCAATACCTGTTATTGTCAGTCTTTTTGATTATAACCATTCTGATCGATGTATAGTGTAACCTCATTTGGTGTTAATTTGCATCTTTCCAGTGACTCATGATGTTGAGCAACTTTTCAGTGTTGTTATTAGTCATTTGTATGTCTTCTCTTGTGTAATGTCTGTTCATATATTTTGCCCTAGTTTAAATTTGATAATTTGTCTTTTTACTGAGTTGTAAGAGATTTGACGTATTCTAGATACAGGTTATTTTGCTTTGTTGAAGAGCAAAAGTTTTTGATGAATTCATTTTATAATTTTTTTCTTGTGTGGGTTTAGCTTTTGGTGTATTTAAGAAATCTTTGTTTGATTCAGGGTCACAGAGATTTTCTCTTCTTGAATAGGAATCAGCAAACTACCCTCTGCGGACCACATCTGGCCCACAACTTGTTATTGTAAATGTTTTATTGGAACATAGCCATCCACACCCACTCATTTACATATCACCTGTGGCTGCTTTCTCTTTACAGTGACAGTTGAGTAGTTATGGAGATTGTATGGCACCCAATACCGAAAATATTTATTATTTACTTTGTGGACCCTTTAAAAAGATTGTTGCTGACCCCTGTTCCAGAAGTGTTGTTATTTTAGCTCTTACAGATATGTCTGTTACCCAATTTGAGTTAATTCTTGTATGTGGTATGAGGTAAAGATCTAAGTTCACCTTTTTTTTTTTTTTTGTGGTTATTCAGTTACTCCAATACCATTTGTTGAAAACACTATCCTGCAAGTAATGAGTCATTTTCCTTTTGCTGCTTTTAAGATTTTCTCCATGTCTTTGACTTTCATCAGTTTTATTACAGTGTATCTAGATGGGTATCTCTTTGTGCTTATTCTACTTTGGGTTGTTGAGTCTCTTGGAACTGTAGATTAATGTTTTTCATGAAATTTGGAAAGTTTTCAGCCATTATTTCTTCTAGTTTTACTGTACCTCTTTTTGGACTCCTCTTGTATGCATCTTGGTATGTTTGATGTTGTCTACAAGTCTCCAGTGCTCTGTTCTTTTTTCTTCAGATCTTTTTTTTTTCTCTCTACAGATTGGATGATTTATTTTATCTTTAATTTCACAGCTTCTTTATGTAATATTTTCAGACCATCTAGTAAATTTTAATTTCATTTGCTATACTTTTCAACTCTAAAATTTCCATTTAGTTCTTTTTAATAGCTTGCATTTCTTTGTTGATATTTACTACTTATTTAGTCATTGCCATATTTTAACTTTTTAAAGCATAGTTTCCTTGATTTTTTTGAACATATAATAATTATTTTGAAGTCTTTGCTAAATCTGGTCCCATGTGGATACAGCTTCTACTGGCTACTTTTTTTTTCTTTTTCCCCTGAGAATGTGTTACACTTTCTTGTATTTGTGGCTCATAATTTTTTCTTAAAACTGGACTCTTAAAATCATGTATTATAGCAACTTGATTCTGGTTTTATTAAAATTTTCTACAGGTGGTAGTGGTGGTGGCGGTTGTTTCATTCGTTCTTCATTCACTTTTTTTTTTTTTTTTTGAGTAACTTTGTTGGCCTTATATGCAGAATTTACCCCTCCCAAAATTGTGGCTACTGATGTATCTCCTCAGCTTTTCAAAATTTCTTATAATTTGGCTTTCTAGAGTTCATCTTTGTGTCTGCATTGCTTAGTGCTTAGCTAATGATTGGTTGGAGGTTGTGATTGAACACCTTGGGCCGGTAAGGCTTTCATCCTCTGCTGGTGGATTAGGTATAGTTTGGGGAGCATATTCAAAATTTGGGCCATTTTCTAGCTTGCCTCCTTTCCTTTCTATTGGGTCTTCTCTGGTCTCCCTATGTGTGCACGTGGATTTCCAGTCAGCCTGGGTTGTGTGATGTTGGTTTCTCTCAGGTCTCCACTTTCCCTTGGGCATGCTCTCCTAATTAGCTGGCATTTTGGGGTAGCTTGGGACCTTATGGGTCTCCCCTGCACATATGTGCTTGCTGCCTTCTACTCAGACGGGGTTATGTGGAGGGCATCAATCCTTTCCTCAGAATATGTGAATTTATCGGGTCCCTCTGTGGCTCTCTTCTTTCCAGAATCTCCCTGTTAAATTTCTAGGTAGTCCTCAGGTTTGTGGCTTGCCGCCACTGGTGCTGTAATCTCAGGCTACAAGAGCTACAGGCCTTTCTGTTTCCTGCTGGGTGTGAGTTTTCTGCTCTTAGCTCCAAATCAAAGTCAGCTCCCTTCAGCAATGAAGCTGCTGGTTTTCACAGCCAACCTCATCATATTGGTGGAGTGGGGCAGGGGGATGGAGGTAGCTCCTGGTAAGAAGCCAGACTCCTACTGTTCTTCCCAAGAAGTTCAGTTATTTTACATGAATAAACTGTTCTTACTGTGTTTTTTGTCTGGTTAATTTCTAGAGCACAAAATGGTTTTTTTGTTTTTTTTGTTTTTTGACAGTTTTGTAATTATTTTTTGAGGGTGAGATTTTGTACACCCTCACTGGGGAAGACCAAATTGACAACTTGAATTCTAAAATCTAGGAATATTACATTTCAAAGCCAGATGTTCTTTTTTCTAATTCATACTTTGTGGAAATACAGAACAACAAGTAAATTTTTTTTTTTTTTTTTTTGAGAAATAACAAGGAGGTAGATGTTGATTCAAAGCTTAGATTTCTAAGTATGAGCCTTTTACTTTGGTATAGATAGATTTGCAAGCTGAGGCTGAGGGTAAGTGAATGGTTTGGTGGCTCTGTGGAATCGTAGACATGTATTATTTCTTTAGAGTGAGCCAACGATTGTTGACAAAGTACTTTCCCGGTAGTGTTTCTTACTTCATAGCAATTTTAAAAAATAGATACTGTAATTATGATCATTTTACAGATAAGGAAATACATTTTTAGGTTAGTAATTTACCCACCCTCTCAACTTTTATTATGTGACGGAGATGGTACTTGAACCTATTTCTTCTGGCTTCTTGTTTTTTATACTCTATGTAACTGCGTCCCTACCATGTTATATAATTACTTACATACTCCTTGATGATCTTAATTTATTTATTTATGCAGATAGTACTTGAAGTTAGAACAGTTCATAACAATCTTCTTGAATTTTTACTAGAGCTCAAATTCTTTCCTTTCAAATGATAATCACTCTTAACTTATTGAAGAGCCCCTATTCATTCATGCAGTTGTTCAGCAAACTGGTAAAAGAGTCAGAGAAAGAGATATTCCATGGCAGCTTCCTCTGCCAGCTTCCTCTTTTTTTCTTACTCCATAGATGCAGATTCTGCCCAAGAAGCCCCTGCATTGCAGAGGGACTGGAGATCTGTATGATCTGTTTATTTCGCAATTGACAAGGGTAAGGGGGTCTTTCTGGGGGAGGCGCTTGGGTGCCCTGAATTTAGCTTTATGAAGCTGGGCTAACACTTATTTTGGGAATAAACTTAAACTTAGTATTTTTAAAAACTCTTTTATGAATTCTGTTTGTCCTACATCAGTTAAGTGTCAGATTATCATATTAAAAAGCATTTATTATAATGGTGATTTTTTTTTTTTTTTTTAAAGTCCTGTTCAGAACAAGTCAGACAAACATGATTCACGCTTCTAAAATTCCAATCTGGGATCATTTAGAATATAAATAATATTGAATATATGTAAGTAAAATTTCACTGTAATGAAAATTTTAAAAGGCTTTGGATGAACATCTATTTCTATAGCCCATCATAGTTATTCTTTATTAATCTGCTCTGTTCCTTTTCCATAAATCTGTCAATCTGTAGAGTGAAAAAGGGACTTGTGGGTATGTCATAAACATTGTGGGTGGGTGTGGTGTCTTTTTCTTGCTGCTAGAAATTAATACCTACTTCCTTGAATTCTATGTCCACCCTAGATGCCAGTGAAATTTGAGTTGTATCTTCATACTGTCCTGTATCTCTTTATTAGTGTAGGTAAAAGGTGCAGTTGGTGTTTCTTATGGGAGCCAAGATTAAGTTTTGTAGGTCTCACTTGGCAGGTTTATAAAGTGCCAGAAGTGGTGGTATTTATAAAAGGATAGGATTAAAATATTGAGGAAGAGTTTAATGCTCTTTTAAAATTGTGGAAGGATTAGGCAGATGATTGTAGCTTTGATGGGTAGTTGAGAAGACTTGACTTGGTGATGGTCTGATGGGCTTATTTTTATATTTGAGGACATTATTACACCTGCTAGTAAAATAGCTTTGTTTACCTAAAGAAGTATTGTACATTTCTGTATTTAAATAGATATTTTTAGTATTCTGTATCTCTCTTATTTTTAAATGGTCTTCTTTAAACATTTCATTTATAGATTAAAAAATTCAACAGTATGTATCTTACTATTACCATTATTAATAAATGTTCCACTTTTTAGTGCCAACACATTGGAAAACTACTTTTATTCTTCTACTTCTTAAATGACTTTTTTTTTTTTTCTTTTTCTGTTTTCTTTAAGCCATAAGGATGAGTTTACCATTATTCCTGTACTGGTTGGAGCTCTGAGTGAGTCAAAAGAACAGGAATTCGGAAAACTCTTCAGTAAATATCTAGCGGATCCTAGTAATCTCTTTGTGGTTTCTTCTGATTTCTGCCATTGGGGTAAGTTCTAGATTTTAACGTATTATGGTAGATAATATATACTTGTGGTTAATGGTATCTTTTCACTCTAAGCTCTGATTTTCAGTTCCTTATCACTTCCCTTGGAAAGTTTTACTTTTATCTGCAATGTTTAAAAGTGAATAAAAAAGTCTTTTAAAAAGGATCAGATTATGATAGTGGATTATGGATACATTTCCAAAGGCGACTGGTATAATTGGATTCACACTGTGAGGGCATCCTTGCTTAGCCACTTACATTAGTGGGAGTTAAGATCTTTTAACCCTATTTGCAGGTTGAGTTGAGTGGTAGATTATCTGAAGTTAGTTTTTTTCGTAGATATAACAAATACTCTTCTTTAGAAGGTAGAAGAGCACTGTGTGCTATGCCAGTCCTTTTCCACATTTCTTTTTTTGTAATTAGTGTTTTTTTCTTTCTACTTTTCCTTTGGTACTTAATTTTTGCCATCAGTTTAGAACTACCCTCCAAAGAATGTAACATGTTGGCTATTAGCATTGTGGTCTTCATTGGTAATGGTTTATAAGGGTAAGGACTCTTAAGTGATTTTTGTTATTGTGAATAAAAAGAGTAAGGAAACTTCACAGTAAATAGATCATAAAGAAAGACATTTGTGGATGCCTCTTTGAGTAAATTTTATTTGTTGAGTCTTTGAATATAATTTGCTCTCCTTTATCCATTGCTATTCTAGAGTATTTTTGAATCCTTTTCCTTTTAGGACATCTCTCATTGGCTTGAGGATGCCAATATCTGTTCATCCTTCAGTTATTTCTTTGATTATAGAGAAAACATAAGGCACAAGACTATAAATTTTAAGATAGAGTACTAGAATGGCCAGAAAAACATCCTCAATGAGATATAGGGAGCCCTGGCTTTATGTGTCTTAAGCATTGATTACCAGAGTTGACTTAATATCTGTCCTGGTTAGGCTGGTATTTTCTCTTACCTTGCTCTGTGAATGGTGTTGAGATCATTTTAAGAGAGCCATCCTTCCTTATAGATAAGTATTTTGGTTTAAGGCACTAATTTCTCATCTGGGGCTGATTGTCTTATGAGGGGGCATTTGGAAATGCCTGGAGACATTTTTGGTCATTACAGCGGGGTGGGGTTGGAAGTGGGGATGCTTTAGGCATCTACTTAGTGGAGTCCAGAGAAGCTGCTAAATAAACATCCTCTAGTGCCCAGGACAATCCTCATCAAAGAATTATCCTGCCCAAAATATCTAGTGCTGAGGTTGGGAAGTCCTGGCTTAGGGTATGCAGGTAGGTGTGCTGCCTTACCAAACTCCCTAAGAGGTTCTCAGGGTTCTTTAATAATCAATTCTATTGGCTAATTGGTTTGCTACCTTTGGCAGAAGTTATTTTTTATGGATTATAAGTATATTACTTAGATGTGAGGACTGGGTAGATGCTTGGAAATTCTGATGTTTAGTCATAGTTGATCTTAAAAACTAAGGAGTATCATTGTTGAAAAAAGGGTATTTTTCTTAGTATTGTGAATTTGCGTTGGTAATAAAGCATGTCCGTATGTTTTAGAAATTAAAAATTCTTGAAGCATGTGTCCCCTCCCTCTTCACTTTTAAGGCTCTTATGAGTCACTTTAAATTACTTTTATGATTTAAATAATCAGTTCCCCTGATACTGTTCTTTAGAATCTGGATTCTCCCTCAAGGTTGGTACCATGTGCAATCACAGCATAAATCCACACAAAAATCAGTAGATGCTTTAAAATTGCTCTTTTCTGTTGAATCATTCTTTTTACCTCATTAATGAGTTCTAAAGCAAACAAGCCCTAGTCCAAATACTGTATTTAAGTACAATATTGAGAGAGAAAGATGAATTTTATAGTCTACCTAGATTCTTGGAAAGTTATTTAGGCCATTTGATCTTCTGTGTTGTAGAAAATTTTGGCATTTAAATTGTAAGCTAGGATTTCCTGGCGCTAATTACAAATAAGAACTCAAAATTTCCAAAGGTTGGTAGATGTTAGTTATGAGAATTATCCAGAGACTGAAACATATTTATATTTACATTTGGTGGTTAAGTAATAGAACTTTTCCAAGTGTTTATTTTTTTAGTATCACTATCACTAACAATACTCATTAAGTGCTTACTTTGTACTTATGGAAAGCACTGTACTAATTCTTATTAGGAAATTCGATGAAGATCTGGGGATAAGTGGAAGGTGTTGCATGGATACTATTCCAAGATTGGTAGTTTCCCTTCTACAATAGTAATAATAACCATCATTCTTGTAAAGTAAGATTCATTTTCTATTTTATATGCCTAATTGAAGTAATATGAATAATTGGCTAGTTATGGGTTAAAATGTCTTAGAAATTTTCATATTTCTCAAATTTCATGCTCTGGTGACATTGGTCATCTTTTCTAAATTAATGAATGTTATACTTCCATTTCAAAATCTAGTTTTTTCTTCTGAGGATATTTCTTAATGGTTTCTCCTTCTTCTTCTTGTCCTTCTTCTTCTTCTTCTTTGTAAGGATACTATATAAATTGATTTTACCATATCAAAGTAATGATAACACTGAATTAGAAATCATTTCACAGGAAGAATTCAGCTCCTCACATACTCAGAGATATTAAAAGTTTCATTGAGTTAAGCTGTCAACACCCTGTACATTTCTAAATAGCTGATTTTTGAGGAAAAATCACTTAATTGATTATGGTACAGTTGACAAGTTACTCAGATGCCTACAGTGGAATTTCGTTTTGTTTAATAATGTATTAGACTACTAGCAGTGACAACATTTTTCATTTCTAGTCATTATTTCTATTATGTCCAGCTTCTGTTAAAAATAAGGCAAGAGGTTTGGTGATAGAGACAGTGATTGGAAGGGTTTTGCCTGGTTGATTTTACTTGTTAGCCAATATCCATTACAAGAATGACTTTATTTTTTTTAAGTGTACTTTGCTTTAAAGATTTTCGTCTTTTAGATCCCATTTAAATTTTATAAGGACTTGAAAAAGACATCAGAGAGAGAAAAAGTAGGAAAATTAAAATATTCTCAAGTTTTCTTTTTGGGTGGGAAAAGCTAAGGGAGAGTGGGAACCTAGATTCTATTATGCCCCTTCTTTTTGTCCCTTCATTTGAATACCCCATCCCGCCAGAAAAAAAAAAAAAACCTCACCATTTCAATTTCTGTCTTTTATTTTATCGTTAGTCTGAACCACATGAAAATTAGTCAGCCCAATAGGGGGATGTTTCCTAGTTAACACTTGATGATCTACCTCATTTCACCCTTCCTGCTACTACCAAGGATTGTGGTCTAAGTGAAGGACATTTGCTGCTAGTATTTGATTTTTACTATGGTTAGGTAATGTTATCTCCATACTTTTTCTGATCAAGTTTCTTGTCCTATAAGATGGCTCCATATAAGAGAATTTTGACTGGGCCTATTTTAGTTTTTCTAGTTGGTGGAATTTTCATTCTGTTTTCCTAACTTTCGTTTTTGCTCTTCTCCATATATATAATATATAATGTTAATATTAATACTTTCCTGATCTCCCTGAAATTTATATTTTCACATTTAGATTATTGACAGCTTTCATTGACATAATTTCTAATTAACTTCTAAGAAGTTTCTAAATGAAACTGCATCTAACAGAAATTGATTTTTTTAAAGTCGATTCATTCTACTTAATTTTCCTTTTATGGCAGTTTTAAGTGCAAATTAACTTCAGTAAATTTACTTGGTAAATGTTAATGATAAATTATTTTATTAAAATATGAATAAAATTTACTACACTCACTTCAGTTTTGGATTTTTACATATAAACTTATATTTGTCAAGGTTTACATAATTTCTTTTTTATAAGTATGTGTCACCTATCAAAAGTGGCATTCCCCAGAATATTTATGAATTTTTATCTTTATTCAGATTTCTAGTTTAATATATATATTAACAAGTGATTATTCATGCCTGTTCTTTTTTCCTTTCTGTTGTTAGTCTCTTAGGTACCTAAGGTATTACTATTTTCTAAATAATTTCAATTGGTTTAAGTATAAGTTAGCTAATTCCTGAAATACATCTTATCCAAGCTTTCATATTTGTCTTCTCAAATTTTATACATACTAATTCCACATATTTAAATTTTTGATCTTTTGAGGGAAGACTAATACTTTTTTTACATTATGACTAAGACTTTAGAATGAAAGGACTGTAGTTTTTCACGATTTCAATTACGAATGTCCCCAGTTTAGGTCCTTAGTATAAAATGACCTAATAATCTATCTCATAGGTTGTTGTGAGGGTTAACTCAATTGAAAATGCTTTAACATATAAAGTGATTAAGTGATTGTGTAACAGTACAATTTTTACTGGACATATGTCTGAAAGTCTGTTTTGTTCACTAATCTTTTGGGGGGCTTTAAAATCAACTTTCCAAGCTCATTGTTTATTTCTGCAATCCAGTGTTTAGCTTAATGTTGAGGTATTTGATATTTTTTTACTTTTTGTTTTGAGGTACTTAAAAAGTAGTGTTGGTTCTTGTAAACCATTCATTGTTATGTTTGTCCTCATTAGTTGATTGTTGTGTGTTAAACAGACATCCCTGGAGCTTACTCTCCACACTCTGTGAATCCACTCATTAATCACCAGTCACCTTTGGAGATGGGAAAATTACTTACCTGTATTTCTTTTTCTCAGAAAGCGTGCTCTGGAATGGATTCACAAATGAGCTACCCTCCTTCCCTCAAAGAGTAAGGTTTCTGCTTTACAGGATTTTTTTTTCTTGGGTTATTTTTCCTCTCATCTTTTGAATTTGAAAAGAACTGAGGGAAGGCACCTGAAGAAACTACTGACATACTCACTAGGGGAGCTCCAAAGCTTGTGCTGCCCCTAGGGGCAGTGTCAATGGCTCTTAAAGCTAGAAAGCTCATACTTGGAGTTGAAACAGGGGCTCAAAGAATCCATTTTCCCAGTGTACCTTCTGAAAGGATAAGTTTCAGGTAAGTAATTTTCTCTTACTATGTGATATGCTTTATTCATACTTATAAAAGTATACAAGTCCAGTTCTCCAGGTACATAGGCAACTGTGTTTGCTCAGTTTAGATGCATAAGCTTTACTGAATGTTAGAAGTATTATAAAACAAAATGTCTGCTCATGAGTTACACAAAATCATAACATATTTTAAATCAACAAATGTTTGATTAAAGGTGCATTTATGAACAGTGTATTGTGCTAGTGTTGTCATTTCTTTTATTTCTCATTAAATAAAATCTTGATAAGCTTCTTTTTAATAATTAGATACAAAAGATTTTTTGCATTCAAATTCCAAGAGGTGTTTAACTGAAGTTGTGTGTGTGTGTGTGCGTGTGCGTCTGCACACACCTCCCCCACCCCCACCCCCACATACAGGCTAGGATGATGGAAACTATTTACTTTGAATTAGATGCTTTTTGTATGTATATTGACCAGAATGAATTACTCAAGTAATTTTTAAATGCTTGTGCAATTTTTAAAAATTATTCTAAGTTTGAGCTGTTTAAGTAAGCTACATTTTCAGTGTAGTAGCTTTATATAGTGTGGATTTAGCTACTTAATTGATATATTATTTAGAGCCCATAAAATATTTCTACTCGATTCTTCAGCTACAAAATGCAAATACCTAAGGAGTAGCAAGAGGTAGATAGCAAAATGTTAAACATTTACTCATTGATTTCCTGTGCATTTTGTCATTCTTTTTAAATCACATGTTGATTTAGTATTTTAAAGTATTCAAAATATCTTATGTATTTTTCTCTTACTTCAGAAGTAGTTTTTAAGTGAAAGTTACAGTGAAAATGGTCCATGTGAATAAGGCAGTATTTCTAAATACAGTTAGACTTTTTACTTGTGATTAAGGCAGGTCTGACCAACTTCAGTCATTTGAAACAGCAGTTCTGAACTTGGAAATAAGCAGAAAAGACTTTCGAGTAGCAAATGGTTATCACAAAGTACATGCATTTTTCTCTGTACTTGAAGAGTAGCAGTTTTCAGATTAGATAGTTATGTCCCAGTCACAGGGATTATTGGCAGCGAAAACTAACAGCTATCTCCTGAAACAAGGAAAAGAATGCATTAGTATAAACCTGAAGTAGTTCAGATTCAAAGAATATTCATCTTGATTGCTTCCAAGGATATTACTCTTACTACAGTTGACAGCGAGTCAGAAGTTTCTTGTCTAAGATTATTCATTTAATTGTTCATTCATTTCACAAAAGATTTGGGGCCACTCTATCAAAAGACCTTTGAAATAGAAATAGAAATTTAGTACCAATGAATTGAGTCAAGAAGTTATTGCAACAGACTTTAGATTTGACTTTGAGCTTTCCAATAGCCATCTGGCAAATAGGAAAAATAGGGTCAATTTATATAGTTCTCACTATTAGGTAGGAGTAAATGTGTACATTCTGTAAAGAAAAGCAAAACTATACCTAACTAAATTTTGAAAGAAATGTCTGATGAGTTATTTAATATAAGGGCATCATTGAGTGATGAATTGTCACTGTTTAAGAATTTTTTTTAGTGCAAGGACTGTAATGGATCTCATAGTTATGGCGACATGTAGTAATCCTCAATGTTTACAAAAATGGTTGTTATATTCAGAAAGCAGATAATTGTCTCAGAACCTTATTGCTTGATTCTAGGATATCATGAATTATAAGACGCAATACTGATTTAATAGAAGCTCTTGAGGGAAAGTAAGAACTGTTACATGAGTAATCGTACATATTAATGTATGTGTAAAGTTAAAATGTGAAAGTTAAGGAAATACAGTATATTCTAGAAAGATGACCATCAAAGATGATCAACATCAACAAGTAAAGAAGTGTTGAGAACTGTGATGTGTCTTTTTTTCCAAAAAAGAGCACCAAAAGAGTTTTACTATTTTGCATCGCTTATCATTTATAAGATGATGTTTTTTAGTAAGATAAACAGAGAACTTAAAAATCATAATTATCCAGCCAAAGAAACCCATCTTCTCAGGTGTGAGGATAATAATTGTATATGTGAACTTTGCTCTAAAAATGAAGCACAAGACACAGAGTGTGCATATATGACTGGTGTACTCACATACCTTTAAAATGCATTTTGGTGAATCTTTTAAAATAACTAAATATAAAAGTAATGAGTTCTAAGAAACATAGGCATCACAGAAATACAAGTGTAGATGTATCTGAAATACAACATAGTCAGTGGAATAACATACCACAATTATTTATGAATACGTTTAACTTTTGGTTTTTATATGACTGTAGTAGGGAGCCAAATTTATTACCTGAGCCTTTTGTTTTCTGTCTTCTTTTCAAGCTTCTTCCAGTTTACCCTCTGTGTTTCTTGGAGAAGAGCTAAACATTGAATGTTCTGTGCTTGTACTCTTACTGAGATATTATTGTCAGAGTAGGACTATTATATTTATTCTTTTGTGCCTCCTGTTTTAAGGCATTTGTATTGATCTTTTTCAAGTAGAGAGTTTTGCAAAAATGAGATAAATATTTTTATTGAGGTCATAAAAATCATATAAGCCACATGTATTTCTGACCTGCACTTTTTTTTTTCTGTAATAGAGATCAAATCTTTGCATTTATATAGCAAAAGCTAAGCTTTCATTGATCTGTTACATTGAGATAGTTTCCTTAAACCAGATTTCCTTGAATCATTTTCTTTGGGTTTACCTTCCATTACAGACTGATATAATATGTTTAACAATGCTTCTAACTTTTAAGCTGTTTTGTTTCCTTAGTCTTTTGTATTGCTTGTGACTTTAAGGTTCTACAGTTTGAAGTAGTTTTTAACATCATAAAACACTGGTGATATATCATTTCTTTATTACTTCCCAAATATGCCTTTTATTTTTATGTACAAGGGCTCTTGGGAATGATTCTCTCAGAGGCGTAAGCTGTGCTTTGCCTTCCATGAGAACTGAAATTATTTGGTAAGCGCTTGCTTTCTTTTTAGCTTCTAATTTTTCCCTATTTTATTTTGTACATGATATTTGTTTCAAGGTCAAAGGTTCCGTTACAGTTACTATGATGAATCCCAGGGGGAGATTTATAGATCCATTGAACATCTAGATAAAATGGTAAGTCTTACAGGTGTGGGGTTTTAATGCTCTAAGGTGTTTTCTTTAATTTCAGATTAGTGATTCAAGACTTAATATGTTGAAATATACAGTGGACTAATAATTCTTTCCCTATCTTTATTTAACTAAATGTGCAAAATATAGTTTACAATCATATGAATATTGATTATAAAAATAATCCCTTTTCTATTAGTTGAAATTTCCTTTATCTTAATTTTATTTGATTAATGAGACTAAGAATAATATACAGATTTTAGATGCTATTTGGGGGAGTGTCTAAGGTTTAGGGATGACAGGATACTAATGCCATTACTTACTTTTAAGCAGAAACAACCGTAGCAAATTCTTAGTTTATTTTATTATTTAATTATATTTTTTGGCCATTTGGATTTTCTTAAATGGTGTTTCATTTTGTTGTTTAAATAGAGAATTTAAAAATATGATTGTATTCTTATCTGGCCCAGTACAATAGACATTGATCCTGCTGTCATTTTCCTTAAAGTAGTATGGTAGTCATAGTACTTGTTTTCATAGTTAAAAAGTCATGCAAATCATTTTGTTGTTTTTTTTAACTTATAAACAGAATATTAAATATAGCGGATATATCACTTACTGGCTTTGACCTTTGACAGATCATTTCAGTTCTCTAGTCTTCAATTTGTCATCTCTAAGATAAGAGACTTGGAATAGGTGGTCTCTAAATTGTCTTTAAACTCTGTCAGACTTAAAGTCTATGATACGTTTGAAATCAACTTTACCACTGTTTGAAAAGCTTTATGCATATGTTTTAGTATAAAAATATTTAGTCTAAAGTAGATAAAACATTTTAGTAAGGAATTTGGATCTAAAACTATAGGTAGGTTATACCTTGTATATTTTATTAAAAGCCAAATGGAATGAATGCAAATTTAGTTACCTAGGAGATTTTATTATATTTAGATTTTATCATATTCAAATTTATCTTGTTACTTAGATCCAATTATGGCCTAATACTTTTACCTTTAGAATTTTGTTTGGACTTAATCTACTGACTTTTCTTTTGGCTTTATGATGTCATGTCAATCATTTAATTATTTTCTGGCTTCTAGTTCTGATCTTATTTTTCTGAGGCTTAGTTTTCAGTTGCCTCAGAAAACTTTTCTGGTTACGTCATCATTTATTTTCTTCACGTAGCAAGTGGTTAATGGGTGTCTCCTGTGTGTCTGGTACTGTGTGAAATACCGAAGCTGTTAAGAAGATAAAACATTGTCTCTCACTTAATAGAACTTACAGTGCAGTCATTGAACAGACTTAGAAAGAAGCTATTCCAATACAGAGATGTAAGAGATATTTAGGACACATGCTCTCCTTGTTCTGTGAGAATGATCTAGATGTGCCTATCTTAGGGCTTTGGCCCTTTTTATACTTGACTGTCTGACTTTGTGGCTTTGCTCAGCTTTACCTTCCCAACAAGGCGCACTGACTATACTGTTTAATTTTGCATCATACACTCCACCTTCTCAGCATTCCCAACCTACCTTACCCTCCTGCAGTTTTTCTTTCAACAAACTAAATATTCTACTTATTATAGTTTTGTTAGGATATTTATTTTGTTCTCTGATGTATCCAAAGTGCTTAGAATAGTGATTAGAACATTAGTAGGTGCTCAGTGAATATTGTTCAAGTGAATGAAATAATATAATCTTCCTATATACATAATTAAATTAAGTGAATACCCCAACTGTAATATGAGAAAGGAATAAAGGGAAAGTAATTTATGATAAACTAATATATTTTTAATAATGTAAGTGCCCAAATACCAACTATATTAGAAGACACTATGAAATAGATGCTTATTACACATTGTATCATTACTATAATAGCTGTCATTCCAAACCTAAACAGTTATTTTATGTTTGTGACTCATATTACTAGGGTGCTTTGCTGGGTGACTTGATTTTCCAAAATGGTGAGCAATTTTTAGTAAAGTTGTAAACTAAATGAAGTACAGCCTTCCCTTACTTTATATGGATATGGCAATTCCTTGGAAATCTACTGTATATTAAAACCATCCAAAACTTCTTAGTATTTATGTATAAAATAGAGTTAAGGGTCTAGATAATTATAAGCAGGTTTTTCACCTATATGGACATGTCAAGAGTGTTATGGGATGAGAACAATTATTTGTGTGTGGGACTATCTTGTATTATAGGACAATCAGCGTCTCTGGACACCACCCAGTAGCATCTTCTAATTATTGGGACAACCCAAAAATGTGCCCACAGTTTTCCATTATGCCCCTATGGTAAACAGTTGTTCCATGACCTTACCCTACTTAAGTTTTCTTCTCAGTTTTAATTACCCTGTGACTTATTATTTGATGATTTGTCTGGTGATAACCTCCCCTGATGGATTGTAAGCTTCATGAAATCAGGATCTTTGTCCATTTTGTATCAGCCTTTCACCAGGTACTCAATATATATAGTTGTTGAGTGAATCAGTGGATGAATGGGTGGGGGTAGTGGTGAGAAATGAAGCTAGAGAATCTAGAACAGGCTGTTTATTTTATTTATTTTAAAGATTTTATTTTTTTTATTTGTCAGAGAGAGAGAGCGTGTGTGTGCGCGCATGTACAAGCAGGGGGGAGTGGCAGGCAGAGGGAGAAGCAGACTCCCCACTGAGCAGGGAGCCCGACATGGGGCTTGATCCCAGGACCCTGAGATTGTGACCTGAACCCAAGGCAGACACTTAACCGACTGAACCACCCAGGCACCCCTGGAATATGCTGTTTAAAGGGTATTAAATAGGAAAGTGATAAAATCAGATTGTATTTGAATAGATCATATAGCTGCATTGTAGCAGGTAGGTTGGAGGGAGGTCAGAGGAGAAATGAGTAGACCAGTTTGGTAATCCAGGTGACAAATGGTAATTTAGACAGTGGATGGGGTGGTGATGGTGGAAGAGAGGGGCAGAGTGGATATATTCAGTACATAAGAGACAAACTGATGATAGGAGTTGGAGATTGATTGAACTTGCCGGGGAAGGAAGTATCAAGAATAACTCCTAAATGTCTGGCTTATGCTGCTGGTTGGGTGTTGGTACTGTTCACTTAGGTTTAAAGCACGAGAAGATAGGACTGATGTTTTAGGAGGTAGGGAAATCATAAATCATACTAGGGATATGTTATATTTGCTGTTGCCTTTAGGACATCCAATGTCAAGTTGGCACTTGGATTTTCATTTTGCCAATTATTATTATTATTACTATTATTTTTAAAGATTTTATTTATTTATTTGACAGAGAGAGACACAGCGAGAGAGGGAACACAAGCAGGGGGAGTGGGAGAGGGAGAAGCAGACTTCCCGCTGAGCAGGGAGCCCGATGCGTGGGGTTCCTTCCACATGACCTGAGCCAAAGGCAGACGCTTAATGACTAAGCCACCCAGGCACCCCATTTTGCCAATTACTTTTGAGTGCACTTACAGTCCTAGGCACCATTGGAGATATGGCAGTAAACAAACACACTTTCACACAACTTTTATTCTAATGGGAGGAGATACATTTTTTTAAAAAAGTAAGGATATATATAAGTTAGTTTCCAAAAGTGATGTGCACTGTACAGAAAATATTGAAAGGGTTTTGAAATAGTGAATGATTCAAGTGATTGGTGGTTAACTGATTGGAGAAAGACTCCCCTGAGGAGAAACATTAAACCGAGGTAGAGATGATAAGAAGGAGCAGACCAAGTAAAGATCAGAGGAAAGAATATTATGGACTGAAGGAGTTGCCTGTGAAAGTCCTTAAGATGGGAAAGAGGCTGGGTGTGAAGAAAAGAAAAAAAAAGGCCAGTGTTGTAGGAGTACAGTAGACAAGGGTAGGAGTGGTACAAGCTGTGGCAAGAGGGATAGCCAGGGATCAGATAATGTAGGGCTTTATATTCCAGGGTAAGAAATATATGTAAGTACACAGAAATGATGTAGTTACATTTTTTTATTTTATTTTTTTAAAGATTTTATTTATTTGAGAGAGAGAGACCGAGAGAGAGCACGATTGGGGGGAGGGACAGAGGGATAGGGAGAAGCGGACTCCTCTCCTGAGCTGGAAGCCTGATGTGGGGCTTGATCCGAGGATCCTGGGATCATGACCTGAGCTTAACCAACTGAACCACTCAGGAGCCCCTAGTTACATTACTTTAAAGGTCACTCTGGTGGTTGTGTAGAAAATGGATTCTACACCAGGTCCAGGAGCAGTAACAGTGGGCATGGGCAGTAGCTTAGTGGGGAGAGGATAGTAACTTCGACTGGGGTGGCATTCGTGGATATGGAAGGAAGTTGGTAGATTTGAGATCACTTTCAGAAGTATTTTCAGAAGGGCTTTGCTATGGAATTATACTGGTTGGAAGCCTGAAGAAGAGGCCTGCAGTAAGTTTGAGAGGTCTGGAGTTCAGTAAGTAACATGTAGATGGTAATTAGAGCCAGGGCAGAGAGGAGATTGTCTACTCTAGTAATCCTTAACCTTGTCTTTACAATTTCAATCACCCGTGGGGCTTTTTCAAAATAGGCTTGCCCATAGTGCCCCTGGAGATCGCCTTCTGGTAGTATGCAAAGAGTCCCAACATCTTTTTATTCCTAAATTTGCTTTGTAGGTGAATTTGAACTGTCCTGCTATGGCCCCTAATCTTTTGAGTAGAACAAATTTCCTATCTATCTCCTCTTGTTTTCTGTTCAGCTCTTTAAATCATTTGTCAACTTTAATTAGGCAGCATTTAATTTTGCACACATAAAAATTTGTAAATCCATGAATTGATGCTGTTAGCACAGAGAGATGTTTTCTCTAAAACATTAGTTTACCTGGTACTCCGAAGTCACCGAACATAATAGCATCCTTTGGAACTCTTTAAAACTGTGGTCACATTTAAACACTTTAGTATTATTTTACTAATTATTCTATGTGTTATGTATAAACATCCAAACTTAACTATTCTTTTAGCCTTCTAATTCTATATTGATAGCTTATATTAAGAGGACTAGCTTTACTTACCTTTCTTGAGGTATATTATCAGACAGATAGACCTTGGTTTCTTACTTTGAGGCAGAGCAAAAGGGTAACATTTACCCATTGGCATGATTCTTATAATTCTCCTAAGATTATTGCCTTTTCTGGTAGCTTCTAAGTCTTTGAAATTAGAAATTTTTGCTCAAAAAGTGTTCACAGAACCAGTAAGTTTAATACTGATTTCTAAATCTGCATCTGATTTACCTTACTTTAGATGTCCAAAATCACCAGGGCATAATTTTTAAATTTTTATTTAGTCCAGAATACAATTTCTGAATATTGAGTAATTGCTTCTTGTTAATATGTTTGAATTTAATATTTGAAATGATATTTGACTTGGAGACTGATTTTTATGGTCCGTTTCTGTTTATATATGGAATTTTTAAATGGCTAATAAGTGTTCTGTTCTTTTATTAACATGTTCTTAATTCAAGTTATAAGTCACTTCTGGAGGTTAAAGTGGATTAAAATAATAAGAATGGTTAGGTCTATACATATAGTCATGTCTGTATGTTTATATATATATATGTATGTTTATATATATGTACACTCACTATTAAACTTTATATAATGTGTTTTCTTAATTGATTTATATAACCAAATGGTGAATATCCCTCTGTATATTCCTTTTCTAAAGTGCCATTTTATGTTATAAAAAATTTCGTTCATTTGAGAACCAGTATCTTAGTTTCTACATGCAATATTTTCAGAGCAAATATAGTTGGATAGTTCTCTATATAAAGTGTTAAAAGATGTTAACAGTTCTGAATTGTAATTGTTACACATTTTGAAAGTTTGATAGGATGAAAAATTATTTAAGTATAAAATCTTAGGTATAATCTTTTCAAAATTACTGTGTTAATTAGTTTGGGCTCTTTTTTTGTTATCAGAAAAGTCTTATTAAATATAGTTACTAAAGTAAGTAAAAGTGTTTCTATGTTCCAAAAGCAAAATAAAAATAGCTATTCCTCTTATTGCAAAATAGTTATATCTCTAGCATTTGAATATCTTGGAATTGAATTATGTGAAAAAAATATGTAAAGAAAAAATATATAGGAAAATAAACTGGATCTTCCAAATGTTTTAAGTGGGAAAAAAGTAACTAGTTACATGAGATTCTAAAAGTGTTACAATAGTATTGGCTGCTGATCATGCTTTTGGTAATTAGAACTTTGTAATTTCAGTAATTACAAAATAGAACATATTTCAAGAGATTCATTTTTGTGAACTTTTGATATTACATACTGGAAACATTACTCGTACATAAGTACATACATATATATTTTATATATATCATAATCATGTTTTTTTTTTTCTGTGCTGCTTTTGATATAGACCAGTGTTTCATTATGGACATTGCCAAATTGTTTATGATTTGGCAAAGAGAATCTGAAAATCTCATTGTAGTCATACTTATGATGTATTTTCCTTCCAAATTTATTAGTAGTCACTTCATTTAATTTGAACTTCAGCTACTTTTCTTTCTTTCAACTCTTTTGAAAGTGAAATTGTTCAGATTTGTCTACTCATACTTCTTTCTCGAACTCAGGCCAATAGTTTCTTTAGTAGTCTTTGGTATAAGGTTTTATAATATCTTTTAAAGATAGCTACTTATTAGTATATTGCTTCTTAGCACTGCTGTCTTTAGGGTGATTTTTTTTTCCCCATAAAATTTCTTTCACTGTAATATTTTATTTTGATGCCTCTTACAGAAAGCAGAATATTTCCTTTTCCCAACTTGCCTACCTAAATGTACACCCATCTCTCCAACATAAATATATATCCTTACTTTAGAAAATGAGGCCTACTGACTTGATAATACGGTGATTAATTAAGTGTTTATAATAAAAAGACCTATGGTTCTAGTTCTATCTTAAAGTCCTCTCAAATAGTTTTGTTTCTTTTCTGTGTTTGTTACTTTAGAGGCAGATTGCTTCTGGTGATAGTATTTAAAATTAAGTTAAATTTAAATTAAATATTTTATTATGTATAAACTTTATTACTTTTTTTTTTAAGATTTTATTTATTTATTTGAGAGAGTGAGAGCATAGAGGGAGAGTGAGAGGGAGAAACAGACTCCCACTGAGTGAAGGAGAGCCCCATGCCAGGCTCAATCCCAGGACCCCGAGATCATGACCTGAGCCGAAGGCAGACGCTTCACCAACTGAGCCATCCAGGTGCCCCTATATGCAAACTTTTTTTAAAAGGGAGGATCTTTGTTGTCTTATCAGAATCCTGAATTTGCAGCTCTGTCAGTTAAAACTGTCTGTTCAGTTTAGGATTGCCACTTGGGATTTAACATTACAAGCTTTCACTCATTACTTGGAGAGTCAGCATAATGATAGATTCCCTCTGCCTTTGTTACCCCTCAAGGTAGGGAGTTAGCTTTCAATCTGAGGATTTCTTGCTGAAGCCCCTAAATTTCCCAGAAATCCAAATCATGATGGATATCAGCTTTTGGTGTGTATGATATCTGCTTTGTATCTTAGATCTTCACTGCTTCATATTGGATTTAAGTCACGTGAACAGATTCTCAATATGCTAGGCCCTAGGTAAGATTTTCGTCACCTGGACTTTAGATTCACTGATCATATCTTCAGTATTTTAAGTAATAGAAGAGTTAACTAAGCATATTGGAGAAGCACTTTGTTGCTTCATCTTCTTGGAATTTTGGCAGTTGGCAGTAGTATCAAATTAGCATTTTCAATCTTCTTGGAATTTTGGTAACTTTAATTTAAAAATCGTTAACATCAAAATATAAATATATACAAGAGTATATTTGCCAGTGTTCTATATTACTTAATAGATGCCCTCTTTCTCAGTCATCATTGCTGTTGTTTGCATACTCTATGAATTTTCCAATTGGAGAATTTCACTCATGAGAAAAGCCTTATTTTTTCTCTATATCCCTTCTTTATAAAAATGCATACTCGTTCACTATCTTTGTCAGAGAATTGATTGTGATGGAATTGATTCTTGCCCTAGTAGGTACATAACACACTTTAGGGAATTAAATATTTAAATTTAATCCCTTCACTTCCATCATCTCAGTTTTTTCTTTTCCCTCTTGTAATTTAACCATTATATCTTAATTTCAAACACTTTATTTAGTAGGGTCTTCTCTACATTCATAGCTTTATTTTATATCTTTCTATATGAAATTTCTTGAATTCTTTGTTTTCAACAAATTTGATCATTAGTTTTCCTGTCTTTGAATTTTTCATGTCCGTATATGAATGTGGTAAGTTTGTTCAAAATGTACTTTAAGATTTTAACATTAACACGTACATCAGAACCTCAGTGTCACATAATGTATTAATGAGTAGAGTTCTATTTAAGGTAAGCTGTCCTAGACTTTATCCAGGAACATTGAAAGTTCTCTTAAAATATGTGTACCAATTATAGCTGTGAGAGTTTAAAGAATTGTTAGTATGTCTCTTATGCTTCATGAAGCAGACTAGTGAGTGAGAAAGAGCCTCAGATTAGAAATTTAGAGGCAAGCTTTTAACCTTATTTATGCCTCAGTTCCTTCGTCTTTAGGGAGTTATTTCTTGACTATCCGTATGTGTGGAAGAGATTTGTTTAACTCCATCTCTGCATTACTACTTGGTTTAGAAATATATTGTGTGATATTCTTTGAGCCAGAATTATGATACTAATTGTTTATCTTAGGTTGAATTTTTAAGTTTATTCATATTTCTCTGAATTTGCACCAAATGTCACTGGAGACTGTTGACCTGGAAGCCTCCTAGTTTGCAGGGGAAAACAGCTTAGCATTAAACACTGGTTGTGGACAAGTCTGAGAGTGGCTAATTGATGTGCAATCAATTGGAAGTTGATTACATGCACATACCTGTCTTTCAGATGTATTTGCAGGAAAGTGTGATGATGTTTATGAACGACTTGAATGCTCTGAAAATAGGTTCTTTATAAAATTAAATTTTGATGCTGCCACTGCGGTATTTTTATGTCACCTACTGATTACTATCATTTTTCAGATGGGCGTTCATCTGATTACTCTAGGTGCTTTTCCACTGCAGTTGTTTTAAAACATGTTGAAATATAATTTAAAAACCACACAAAATAGATCAGTTGATTCCCTAGTTAAACCACCGTTTACATTTCTCTCAGAGTATGTTAAACCAATTTGTTGAACACAAATGTAAAATATTTTACCCGAATAGGAAAACAAGGTAAGGTAATTGGTGAATGAATGAGTGAGAATCATTCATTTATTTGCTTGATTGAAGTTGCTCTATATTCTTGTATTATGAACACATTATTTGAATGCATTTGCAGGGTATGGAATTTAGTGTGAATAAATGTCCAAATCAGAGTGGTTGTTTTAATAGTAGTCTTAAAATTTTTTGATCCTGGATTAAAATCTTAGAAATAAAGCATTCTAGTTGGAAGTATAAAGAGATAAAAAGCTTTTTTTTTTTTTTTTTTAAGATTTATTTATTTGAGAGAGAGAATGAGCGGTATGGGGAGGGAGGTGGGGAGGGACAGAGGGAGAGGATCTCAAGCAGACTTCCTGCTGAGTTCAGAACCCTCGGCCAGGCTCAATTCCAGGACCCTGAGATCATGACCTGAGCCAAAACAAAGAGTTGGATGCTCAGCTGACTCAGCCACCCAAGCACCCCAAGAGATAAAAAGCCTTTAAGATAATTTGGCGTTTCATTATTTTGCTTACATGAATAAAGTTATTTGTCAGTGGAAGACAGGCCAATACTTTCTTTAAAAAGTTCATAAAAGGCCTATTTTGCTTGAGCATTTATCTTTTATGAGCTTTAAGTTAATTAAAAATATGTTAACCTTTTTCTTAGTGGTATCTTTTTATCACATACTGATAATTCAAATGCCTTGCACACTGTTGATATTTAAGTGTATGTTATGAAATTGGCTAAATTACAGTAAACTCTTAATTATTTATGCCAATGGTAGGAGGAATATGATGGTTATGAGAAAAAAACAGCCATATAGCAAATTTAATTTTCACAATGGATTTACTTTTGTAAATACATTTATATAAGAAAAAGGTAAAATTGTGAAATGTTTAAGGGTTGTGAGCTAAGTGGTAACTGGTGATGGTGGTGTGGAAAAATAGCAGGAGGTCAGAAAGAACTAAACAGGACTGAAAGTTTTCTGTTAATGAAGTGTACATATTGTTGAGAGTTGACTGTAATGAGATTACCTTTGATGAATGAGTTTGATATTTCCCAAGGATTATTTAATTTATTCTCTTTACTTCTCCTTAATTGAAAAATTATGATGTTTAAGTAACGGTTTTAAAATGTAATTAGGAAATAATAAATTGTGTACCTTTTTCTTTTTCTTTCATTTTCTTTTTCTCTTCTTTTTTTAGGGTATGAGTATTATAGAACAACTAGACCCTGTATCTTTTAGCAATTACTTGAAGAAATACCATAATACTATATGTGGAAGACATCCCATTGGGGTGTTATTAAATGTGAGTATCCTTAGGAAGCTGGGTTTTTAACATTTGATCCTGTGATGTTTCAAAATATCTTAATTGTCATCATCTGTGATACCTTATTAATGAGCATTGGTTTTAGGTAAATTTTCTTTCTAGTACCTTTAAGATAATTTGGCTTTCCATTATTTTGCTAACATGAATAAAGTTGTTACTGGAAGACAGGCCAATACTTTCTTTTAAATACAGAAAAAAATATTTAGAATAGAAACCTAGTTTTTCTCTTGACTCGCAACCAGTTCTGATATGTTCTTTACAAATATAAATCAAAGTAACCCTTGGTAATAAGTAGCCTTATTGATTTTTTGGTTTTATTTAATGTTCTAGACTCTATAAAAAATAAATGGAAGATTCTGTTCTTAAACTTCAGATATTCATAATTTAGTAACATGAGACAGATGGCATGTATATGTTTTTCTCTTTACAACAAAAACAATATTTCATGTAAATAATAGTAAGAGGCAGAAGTTTTGGGTAGCTGGATTTTTGAAAGAGATAATAATATTAATTTTTCCTCTAATAAATAAAACAATGTGGCTTTCCAGAAAGAAACTGTGAGACTTTTTCATAAAGAAGAAGTGTATGTATACTCAGGAGTGGGAGGAGGGAGCAATAATGTGTTCATTGTTTGGAGAGGCAGAGAAATAATGGAGAAGGTAATGTTAGTCTAGAAGAGCTCAGGGCAGGAACCTACCCTACAGTGTTAGTTTAGTGTAATTTGAAAGATAGTACATTGTGGATTTTTAGGAATGGTTTTAAGCAGTATTGACTGGAAGAAAAGCCTGTTAAGGGCTTAAACTAATTCTTGAAATTTAAACTAGGTAAGCTACACTAATTTCCTAAAGTCTGAATTGGATCAAATAAAATTTTAATAAAATAAATGGTGAACCAATCCACAATTAAAATAAAAACTGTGGTTTACCTCTTAGATCTGGAAATTAATTTATATATATTTCAAATTTAGTCAAAGTTAGACAAAGAAGAGACCAGGATTTCATGACAGAAGTGGCTAGGATTTGGTTTAATGAAAAGAGAGAAAAGTATATGTTTCTTGCGGTGGCTTTATTAAATATAAGAAGGGTGTGGTGGGGGCGCCTGGGTGGCTCAGTTGTTTAAGCGACTGCCTTCGGCTCAGGTCATGATCCTGGAGTCCCGGGATCGAGTCCCGCATCAGGCTCCCTGCTCGGCGGGGAGTCTGCTTCTCCCTCTGACTCTCCCCCTCTCATGCTCTCTAATACTATCTCTCTCAATAAAAAAAAAAAAAAAGAAGGGTGTGGTGGGAGATGACTGATATTTATCAAGAAGTTAGATTAGGGGACATTCTTTGAGAGAATGAAGTAAGGAATTATCTTTTTCCCATTTAATATGATGCAATAAGAAGTTCAAGAAACAAATCAAGAGAAGAGTAAAAAATCTAGGCTTCAGCTGTGAGGTGGACAAAGTTAAGCCACCAACACAAAGAGTGTTCACTTTTTATGAGGTCTGTTGTAACCAATTTTTTTTTTCCCCTAGGCTATCACAGAGCTCCAGAAGAATGGAATGAATATGAGCTTTTCCTTTTTGAATTATGCCCAGTCAAGCCAGTGTAGAAACTGGCAAGACAGTTCAGTGAGTTATGCAGCGGGAGCACTCACGGTCCACTGAAGCTCTGAATCCTCAGGGATGCCACCTGCACATACTCATTCTCTGTCTGGGGTCCCAGCCTAGCCCTTACCAAGATACTGGTCCTGGTTTGGGGGGATTCTGAAACCTCAAACTAATAGAACTTTCTTCTCTTCTTTTCTAGTAGGTGTAGTCCTTCCTTAATTTCAACTCATTAAAAAATGCTTTATAGTTTAGGGCAGTGGAAGGAAGGCTGGCATCAAAATATTTTGATCAAAAAAGATGGCAATGTAAAGGCCCAATTGTGGCAGACAGTGTTTTGAAAGTAACTTGTAAAGCATTTACCATATCCTAAATTTGCACTCTTTGCAGACTTGTGCACATATATTCCGCTTTCAGAATAGTTTTGCAAATTGTACACAAACAAACAAAAAAAGGGTGGAAGCTTTTTAATAAAGAAATTGCATTTATAAATGATCTGTATTAGAATATAATAAATCTCCAGTTATAGTCAATTACTACCCGTGTTGTACAACAGATACCTTCTATTTTAGTTGCTAATAAAGGGCTACACAACTCAAAATAGTCTGATTTAAACTTATTGCTCTGTGGTACATATGAAAATTTTTTTTTTTATTAATTCCATCTCAGAATTTTTATGTTAAAAGTGGTAAACTTCAGCTCATGTAAAAAATATGTTAGGATGTATTTTATATTTTACATATTTATGTGATTTTTTATCACAGATATTAGAATCATATTTTAAAGTTAGCTTTTAAAATTACATACAGTTTGCCTTTTTGTGTGTGACATCACTTTGTGTCATTACTATATTATAATAGAATATAAATTCAAGATTGGTAAAAGAACAGATGTAGTCCTTTCCTTCAAAGATCGTGTTTGATAGGCAGTAGTCTGCAAATGAGGAAACATTGAAGAGTGTTCTTAGTGATTTTCAAATCATTGCAGACCATACACTACTGCTATGCTTTCTTAGTGCTTTAAGCAATTTGACTCTCTTACTTGAATTTTTAGCAAGAAATCATTAACAGTAACAAAAACAAAAAACCACTGGATTTTCTTATAGTTCTACAAATTTTTTGTCATGATTTTTGGTGCGGCTCTTCCAACTAAAATAATGGTATGGTGTTGTATTTCTTTTTTTAGCATAGACCATTTCTAGTCACTTGGAGGAGGGGAAATATATATATATATAATTTGATTAGTTAATTATTGGCCACCATGCATGTACTAGATTATACCTATTTCAATCTAACACTGGGTATCTACTTTACATTGGAGAACATTTGTATCTTCAGTGTTGCCGGAATAGCACAATTTTTAGATGCCTTGCACCAATTTTATTTAAAGATTTGCATTTCTTATTTACTAAATATCAACTTTCTATACTCAAGAATTGAGAAAAAATAATGTTATCTTTTGGATTCAAAATTATCCACCTATACATGTGTGGAAATTATACTCTTACATATTAATGATTTATTTCCCATCACTTAGGTATACTTTTGAGTACTATAAATATTTATTCCTTATTTATTATGTAGACTATAAAAATTTCAAAATTGACTACAGAGTGAATTTTTATTATTTTCTGAGTATAAAACTGATACATGATTATTATAGAAAATTTAGAAAATACTGAAAAGGATAAAGAAGAGAAAAAACTTATCTGCAATTTCACTATCCAGAGATAACACTGTTAATATTTTTTGTATTTCCTCTCAGTCTTTGTCTATGCTATTTATATGTATGAGTGTGTATATGTGTTTGTGTGTGTGCATAATAACAAATTGAGATTATACTGACTATATAGTTGTATACCCTACTTTTTATAACTTCCTAAGTACTTCCCCATGTCTTTGAAAATGTAATTTTTAAAAAATGGCTGCCTGATATTTTATTGTATGAATATATACACCATGATGGAACCAGTTCTTCCTTTGGATATTAGATTGTTTCTAATATTTCACAATTATAAATAATAGTGGGATGGACATCTTTGTAAAATTGTAAAATTCGAACTCTATAATAGACTAATTCTTTAGGGTATATTCCTGAGAGTGGGATAATTGCTTTAGATGGTGAGAACTTTTTAGGCATTTTCAAATATGGCCAAATTACCCTTCAGAAGGTTTGTACCAAATTAGCAATACGTGAGTACCCATCATACTGCCCCTTATCCACTATTGATTATTATTTATTTTAATTTTTGACAATTTGTTAAGCATATAATTGGTTGTTCTTTTTCATCATTCTGATAAGAGTGGCTTTACCATGAATCACGTTTTTTCCTTCTGTGATTTTATAGTTGATTGATTAATAAAAAACACAAGAGGGTTGCTTGGGTTGAGTGGACTATACCCCTGTGAATATGTTTATTGTACATTTAAAAGTCTAGAATATTTCAACATCACTCCACCCTTTCCTAGAATATGAGCATATCTTTCATACTCAATCATGGAGTAGAAAGAGTTCCAAACTGATAGTTGAGTACTGAGTTATAGTTCTGTCTGTGCCACTAATTAGTTCTCTTACATAAATATTTCATGTTTTATCGAGACATTCTCATCTGTAAAATGTGGAAGTGATCTTTTAAGCACATTCTAGAATGTTAAAAAGCTACATGATTAAATTAGAAGTTTTATCTTGATTTCAACTCTACATACATAAAAATGAAAATCTTTTTTAACACAAAAGGGAAATTAATTTGCATTATTTAATGCAGTTAATATTACCTAAATTGTTGAACTTAAGCTTTTCTACTTTAAGTGCCTTAGAAGTGTTTTGTATTTGAAATCTAAAATGTAAAGGAAATTATTATGTGGTTCTGTACAGTTTCTTCTTTATTACATGCATTTGAGTTACTTGCAGCAACTTTTTTTTAACCGTAGATTGCACAGAGCAGTATATTCATGGATTCTTCACTATTCTGCTAGTGAGTCCTTGAGAAATGTATGTTAAAGATTAGCTCAGTGAGCAGGTAAGTGAATACTTTGTCTTGGGTGGGCAACAAATCTTCATACAGAGTAGGATAAAGGACTATTTGGATATTCCAGTGTTCATATTTAGACACTCCAGTATGGATGGTATGTCCTGAGTTAGTCACTGATTATTATTGCAGGTCACAAAGTTTTCTTTGGTAGTAAATAGTTCATTGCTCTAGATAAGAGGTTGGCAAATGTTTTGTGTGAAAGACCAGATACTAAATATTTTGGGTTTTGCAGGCCGTATGGTCTCTGTCCCAACTATTCATCTTTGCTGTTGTAGCACAAAAGCAGGCATGGGCAATGTGTACATGAGTTGGTGTGGCTCTGTTTCAGTCAAACTCTGTTTATACAGAAAGACAGCTGGATTTGGTCCCTGGGCCAGAGTTTGCTGTCCCCTGTCCTAGATGGTCTAGTTTACTTATAGTTCAAATTATTGGCTAGCAATTTAGACTGCAAAAAATGATTGTAAGTTTCTACCTTCCTAAGCCTCTCTTATTTTGATGTAGTGTACTTGACTGGGTTTGAGTGTTATTTAGAATTATAAAGGGAAGTGGGAAGTGGGTAAAGAAAATGAGGAAGTCTTAGGAACTAGTGTTAAAGCACTTTGAAGCCCTTTTATTTGCTGAAGCCCACTGGGAGGTTTGCTTTGCTGCTATAAAGTAATCAGAAGAGTTGATGAGGTTGTGATTAGTTGTTGCAAATTATAGGAATTATTCTAAGCACTTGGCTACCTAGACGGTACTAGAGGATGGATGAGATGAACCTTTGTACTTGAGTATTCTGGGATATAGACCAGTAATTTAAGAGAGACTGTGAAATGTGAGACTCTCTTTTTCCATGTAAAGACTTTGGAAAAATAACTACCATCTTCCATCACTGTCCCTTAATATTTAGCCCCCTAACTCCAACGCTCAATATTTAGGAAGGACATAAACTCAGAATAAAAAAGAATTATTTAACTTGAACAACTTCAAGTTGATGGAAAAATTACTATACTCTTCTATTTTCATTTACTCTGGATCAATGAAAACTTCATCAAAGAGTGGTATTAGTCCATAGACTGGCAGTTGGGAAGCGCTATGGTATGGTTGCTGAAAGACCTAATGTGGTTATGGAACTAATACTGAGTAGCAGGCATGCACTCTGACATTCCGTCTAAAACTTTAATATAATTGTGTTAAATTGTTAAGTGCCACATATTAAGCGGGACATTATGAACTATAGTGTTCATAGGGAGGCATCTAGAATGATGAAAGGCCTGAGTGCTGTGGAGAGTGGGATGCAATCAAAGAAATTGATAATATTCATTTTGGAAAAGATAAGTTTACAGAGAGGGAGTTTTTTGTTTTTTGTTTTTTTTCCCCAAATATTTGAGTGACTACCATGTATAGGAAGAAATAGAATTTTTCTGTGTTTTCCTAGATGGAAAAATTAAGAAATGGAAGTTTCTGGTTCCACATTTAATGTTCTATATGAGAATTTCTAAATGCAAATAAGCTCTGTCCTCAAAAAACATTAGAAGTACTCAAAAGCTAGACCAGTGGTTCTCAAAGTAGTGTCCTGTGCTGTCAGCATCAGTATCACCTGGGTATATTATTGGTATAGATCTAAAATTATGGAACACCAAGCTGAAAAAAAGCTAATGGAATTAGTACAAATAAAATGGAATTTATTTCATGTGTATAAAACTATTAAGGGCAGTAATTTTTAAATAAAAATTGATTTTGATCATTTAACACTAACTTACAACATTGATTATAAATTGATGATTGTTACTTGTTAGTGGTGGAACACTGAACCTTTAGAATAATAGTATACTTTTGTTTTAGTTAAAACATTTAAATACAAGCTAGAAGTTTCTATTTACTAAAATAAATTTCAGTTGGTCTTCAAGTCAGTGACTTCCTTTCTTAAGCATGTGTTTCTTGAACATTAAAACAGAGCCGTATCCGTAGCAAAAAAGGGTATTAAAGGAGCTTGCTCTTTTTATACCTGAATATTAGGAAGGGAACCAGGAGGAGCTGGCAGATAAATTCTCTCAGCCTTCTTTCTCTTTTACTCTGTAAATACAACTGAGTGGAGTGTCACACTGTGATCACTGACTGTGCTAATCATTTGGTAACAGTACCCTCAGGTGATGCCGGTAACTGGCATTTCTGCCTTTTCAAAGTCGCTGTTGTGGATGGAATTTGTTTGCCTGTCATGAGTTTATTGATACATGCTGTTTGTTGGGGTACTATGTGAATAATTTTAGGGTTTTAGATTTGTCATTTATTTAAAGGTTCTCTGGGGATTTCGGAGTGGTTTGTGCCCAAGGTGTATCACATTAATTGTGTATGTGTGTGTGTTTAATTCTAATATAAGGTTTTGGCCTTCACACTATAAAATAATAGAAAAAAAATTTAAAAGCCAGTTCTTCTGATTTTGAAAGCCATAATATAATACAGTTGGTTTTTCATTATAAATTGTAAGTTATGTTCAAATGCATATTTCATACTGTATAGTGAGGTTGTAACTTCATTAGCTGTGGTCCTGTTTCTTTCCTGTCGTCCTAATAATGAAACCAAAGAGCATATAAATACTATTATTAAGCTATTGAAGGCCAAGTGTATTCTGCTATGAGCAAGACCTGAGTTCTGGTCTTTAAATCTGCCAGTGTAACCTTTGGAAAATATTTTAATTTTTCTGACCACAATATTCTCTGAATTATTTACTGAATGTGATGTTATATGCATTTAAGTAAGAAGTACTAAAACGTGATGAAAACTGAAAAAACCTAGAATAATATACAAATGACATATGAATGACAGTTTGGTGAATTTTTAAATTAAATGCTTAGACTGTTGAACTAGATTTAATAAAAGTATTTTTAGCTTAACAATTTTATAAATGGAAATTTTTTTCTAAGACGTTTTCTTTCCATTTAAAATTTATCCATTCGAATCTAACATAATAGACATTCAGCTGTATTTGTTCAATTTTGATGAATTTTAAAGCAAGGAGAACAAAAGGCAATCTTCATATGAAGTGTTTTCTGAAGGACAGGAAAGCATAAACCTTTTAATTGGAAACACTTTTTTAATTGGCTTTTTCCATTTTCACTTTTTAATTGTGGAAACCAGCTTCCTTACTGATTTTAAAAGATGGTAGAATTTAATATTCTAGGCTCTTTGTAGTGCCAAATGAAATGAATGGTAGTGTAAGTGATCTGGTAAATTTGAAACCACTGGCGCATGGTTCTTAGCTTCATATTTTGCAATATCTTTTGGTGTTTACTGACATTTAAAAGTGGTATGAAGTTTTAAAAACAATTAATTAAAATCCGCTTTAGCTGCTTGCCCAGTGACATGTTCAGCTAACTCTCAGGTAGAAAGATACTATGGACTCTTTTTCACTGGAATTCATTTTCAGATTTGCTGGTGAGTTGCCACTGATTTCCTAGAACAAGTCCCTGCTCTTTCCTAGAGCAGGGTTTATTTCTTTATTAACGTGAGTTAGAATTGAATAATATAACTCCTTTCTACCTTTGATTTTTCATGACAATAATAAGATACCTTATTTAATATATTGTACTTTTAATTTTTAAAATGTTTCACAACTTTTTCTTTCCTCTTAATCTCAACAATAAGTAGGCCAGACATTATTGCCTGATTTTTATTGATAGAGGACCTGAGGCAGGCCCATACGAATAATATGACTTACATAAGTTTGCATGGCTAGTTAGTATCAGAGCGAGGACAAGAATTCAGCTCCTCTAATTTTCAGTCTATTACAGATCCTGTACCATATTATTACTCTGTGTTCTCTTTTTGGTGCTGGCTGTTTGAGGTACGTTGAATTCATATAGTGATGGGATTTTGCAACTTCAATAAAAATGGGAATCATTCAAGTACATGTCTACTTCGATTAATTTAGGTCAAAATAGACTTCTTTTGATGGATTAAAGTACTCCATACCTTTAATAATTCTGAAGACGTCTATTTTCTTTTCTTGGAAGGCCTAAAAATTCTATTTTGTTGCTTATATCATTAAAATGCACTGCTGCTTTGTAATGGGACACTGACAAAAATGAAATTTAAGTTATTTGGTATGTGAGTCACCGATAGTGAGTCTTTGCAGCAGGCACTTGGCTCTCACCCTTCCAGTCCATACATAAAGTGTCCTGAAAGCACCTGTGATTCTGCCATGGATTTTCTCACCTACACACAGGGCAGATTGGAAGTGCTAGGAAGATAATGCGCGGGGAGCAGCCCTCAGCCAGTGATGGATCGGAGTTGGAGGATAATTCTAGTTTCCTTGCCCTTCTGGTGATACTCTGAGGCATGTTTCACATTGTCTCCGAGTTTCTAGTGGGACAGGACTTCATTGCCCACAGCAGGAAACTGTTAAATATGTATTCTTTATTTTCTTCCTCCTCTTTGCTGTCTCACTTCCATTCCTTTATCAGTGTTCCCTGGGATTACCTCCCAAATGAGCTTCTTGTCTTAGAATCCTTGTCTCAGAGTCTGTTACAGGGACCACCTAAAATACTTTTGACTTTGGAAATAAGTCATTACTAGTATTTTTGTTAGATATGAAAGATTTCTTTTAACAAGACAATTATTTTGAACAAGATCTAAAACAGGTATTTTAGTATTCTATTTTAGCTTGTCTCATAATTACATCCATGTTCAATGTATTTTCCTTAGCTTCATTTCATAGCAAAGGAAAGATTCAAAGTAAAAAATCTTAGGTAGAAATACAAGCTAAGTATCTTAAGTGGAAATTGTTCTACTGGATCTATTTGTTCTTTTCTTCTAAAAAAACATAGTGTGATTATCCAGATGACTTAAGAAAGACACAGTGGGTTATCTGTTTTGGTAGAAATTAAATGGAATTTGGTTCAGCCAAAATTATGGATTATTTTCTACTTGGATCCTACTTTCTCATTTCTTACCAGGACCTGCTTATTCATAATCAGGTACCAGGATTAGCCTTGACTAACACTGATTATACAGATAATTTCCCCAAAGATTTTTCTATGATTCTTGTTAAATCAAAACTTTAGGGGTGTTTGACTAGCTCAGCCGGTAGAGCATCTAACTCTTGAACTTGATCTTGGGGTTGTGAGTTCAAGCCCCATGTTGGGCGTTGAGCTTACTTAATTAAAAAAAATAATAAAAAACTTTTTTGTGATCTTATTAAGGATTGAGAAATATGGAGTTTATAATTTGAATAAACTCTACATTAAATTTAGTACATTGTAAGTTTACCTTTTATAATTCTTTGATATATTTTTTTGAATTAGGAATACTGGGTTTTATATGTTTTTAAAAAACAGTGGGAAACATTCATTTTAGGCACATGTTAATTATCAGTCTTCTTTCTTTTCTCACGTAAAAATTGTGATTTGTGTGTCTGAAATATACGCTCTATTGATGTTGGTTTGTGTCATGGAACAGAGGTGAATTTAAGCAGGTTTATAGTTCTGTTTATAGGGCTATCCTAAGATTAGCATGTACAAATATTTTCCTATAGGAAAAACAAAACACTTGAGGAATATATTTTAATTAGTTATCCTGATAATAAAATAACATCTTGAAACATCTCTGTATTTTTTTAAGCAGAAAGAGCAGAGAGTATATACGTAGTGTTTTCCCTCAATGTAATTGTCTTGTGGTGCCTTCAGATTCTGCTTTGTTTCTGAGTTCGTGACAGGACATGTCTTGACCTTTTGAGGTTGTATTTGTCTGGTAGACATTGTCAAAATTCAACTGGGCGATTGGATTGGATAATATGGTTTGAGGGAAAAAAATGTTAGTTATAAAACAGTAAGTCTGCCTTTCTCCTGGGATACATTAAACTGCTCTAAAGTGGAAACTGTCTTTCCAAAATCTCCACAGTGGCATATTGGAAATAAGGTTAGAGTCTGTTAAAGTAACTGTTTGTTTGTAAATGTAAGTTTTGTTACTTCAAAAAATTAATCTTACTACTTTTTAGATGTGCTACATCCATTCAGCTGTCTAATTTATTACTAAATCCAGACAAGGCTTTTGGCATTTCAAATATCTCAATATGATAGATTGAAATCTGGTGTAAGAAAGAAGCAGAGATGATTTTTAAAATGTGTAAGAAACCTAGCCCATTTCCTGAACCCTAAATGTTTAAGTGATTAAAAATGGGGAATATCTTTTTATAAAGTCTTTATTGGAAGCTGACTTCTTGTGTTAAATGTGAACAATCTCATGATAACTTTTGATGTAAATAAAACAAGCTTCAAAAATGGTCTCTTTTCAAAAGTTTACCTATTTTCTGTTACCAGTTGGCCACTTATGCAATACTTCTATATTGAGTATTTAAATAGAACCTGGCCTTTTTAAGGTTTAAAAAGTGCTCCTTGCCTTCCATTAATATGAAGTACTTGTATTTGAGAATATTGTATTTCTGGATGTTTGTTAATTTGATGAATCTTGCAGGGTAAGTGTTTTCCTGAAAGTTCTGGTTGGTACAGTTGTCAGAGAAAATTAACTTGGATAAAACAATGATGCAGTTTTAACAGTTAAAAATTTTAAAAATTTCTATTTAAAATCAGATCTCCATAATTGCCATAGATAATTTTGTAATTTTTGTTTTCAGAATTGTTTGTGTGCTGGGAAAATATTGTACCTTATAGTACCTGGTTTGCATTTTTTTTTTTTTTTGCAGTCTTAAAAATCCTGACATTTATTATCTCTTAACAAAAGTAATTTTTAAATAAATGTTTACATTTTGAATGGGAAAAGTTAAACCAATTACTAGTACTAAAACAGGCTGAAATTTAGGTCTGGCATTTTGGTTGGAGTTTAGATTGAATATCTAAAGGCTGTCAGTTTCTACTCAGGTATTTACAATAGAGTTAACATTGGACTCAAAATTGCTTGATTATAATTTACATTTTAAGTGTAATGTAGAGATTTTTCATTAACAAATGTCTTTTTAATTTCCCCATTCATATATGATTATTTTTAAATGGAGGTTTAAATATTTTTTTTGTAATAGAAATGTAGGTCAATATGTTGTTTTTAAATCATTGCTGGTTTATTACTTGAAAGGAACTTTGGTTCTGTGCATGAAATTTTACCTCTAAAGAGCTAAAGCTGGGGAGATGTCTGTCCATAATAGCTTCAGTTTCCTGTGCCCAAATCATATGATTGAAGTTACTGTTACTATAAAATGGCTTAGAATGATATTTTTTAGCAGAAATATTATGGTAATTTCAATACTATGTGGTAATGAAAAGCTTTCTGGTTAGAATCTTTAGCTTTTCTTGCTAGTTTCTACCCTATCATTCCCCTCCTCCCACCTTTTTAATGTCTACATTGTTGGCATCTTCTCTACAATTTTAGGAAAACTAGGTATTTGAAAAAGAAGTTATTTTCACTGAGTTTTAATTTTTCTGCCCAAGATGAGTAGTACTGTGATTAAGGGGATATACTTTACTTCCCTCTTTTATGATAGAATTTATAGCACTTAATATTCTTAAAGAATAAACCTTTACCAAGTTTTGTACTCATTTGCAGATCAGCCTAGGAACACCCTCAAGAAAGTAACAGATGGATTGTGTAGTAAAATAGAGATACTGAGATTTTTTAGCATGGGAATTTTGTCATGTTCAGTGAAGAAAAATGTTCTTTCAAATGAAGATAATGAGGCTTATAAATGGAAAATATGGTACAAAAACCATGAATAGTCAGAACTGTTTTTAAAAATCTAAACTCTGTTGAAAACAAATAAGGTTATTCCCTAAGAAAAAGATACTGTATGTTTTTATTATCTTCTATCTATGTGGGCACTAAAGCAGTAAAAGCCAAGATTGATCTGTTTCTCTTCCCCTTTTTAGTTAATTGGCACAGGTAATTCACTAGTGTTACTGGCTTAATTCTGTAATGCTTATTATTTTCTAACATTTAAAAAGACATTTCCTCTATAAAAGAGAGAAAAGATACTGATCTGTGTCCCTTCACTCTTCCTCTTTGTTGTATTTTTTTCTTTGTATATTAGAAACAACAATAACAAAAATAACAAAAGCCTGCTTTTAAAGTTCTGAAAAGACTGCTTTTACCTGAGAGAAACTTCTTCAAGGTAGCTCTAAACCTGTAGCTGCTTGTAGAGGTAATCTGTTCATTCTCTGGTATCCTTAGCCATAACTGTTTTTAATGGAGACTGGAGCTCAGGAGAGAGAATACCCTCACAGCAGAGCCATGTTTGCTTGGGCACATGATGTTGGGCACATTCTCCCTTTGTAGTGGTGTTCTCTGATGCTTGATCTTCCCCTCCCCCCAGTAACAGCTCTCCTGTCCCCCAACCAACCTCCTCCTTGCTCTTTCTCCCTCTCACTCTTTCCTATTCTTTTTCTTCCTCCTCCTGGAGAGTAAGACCCTCTAAGTATGTAATTACTGTATTTCATATTCTTAATTAGCACTCATAACTTTAGTGCCATCTCCTAACAGAGCAGTCTACCATCAGCCATACTACTTTAGGTCATCATTCTTCTAAACATTGGTGTCAGTTTACAATAGCCTTTAAGTGTATAGGAGATATGACCGTTTATAAAGGTACTGGCTTTCATTGCGTATGGTAAATAATGTTTTAATCTTTTGCCAAATGATAAAAATATCTTTTCAAAGGAAAGGAAAAATCATTTTATGCAAATGTTTGTAAACATGTATGTAAATATGTTGTTTCTCTTTCCCTCCAAAAAATTATTAATAAAAATGGATTTTTAGTTTCTTCTTGAATGGGGTTCCTTTGTGTTTAGTAGGGCAAATTGTGCAAGTCTGCGTTTTTTTATATCACATCACATCAGAAGAGATACAGCTTTTTTTCTTTGTCATTTTTCAAACAGTATTTCCCCCCCTTTATTTAAGAAAGAATGTCATTGATTTTTTTCTTTTTTAAAAAAAAATGAGGTATAATTGACATATAACATTAATTTTAGGTATACAACATAATGATTGAATATATATTGTGAAATTATCACCACAATAAATCTAGTTAACATCTGTTACCGTACATAGTTACAAATTTTTGTGTGTGATGAGAAATTTTAAGATTCACTGTTTTAGCACCTTTCAAATATGCAATACAGCATTATTAACTGTAGTCAGCATGCTGTACATTATAGCACCATGACTTATTTATTTCATACCTGAAAGTTTGTACCTTTTCACCTCCATCACCCATTTTGCCCATCCACTGCCACCACCTCTGGCAACCACCATTCTATTCTCTGTATCTATGAACTTATTATTTTCAGATTCTATAAATATATAAGTAAGATCATATGGTATTTGTCTTTCTCTGACTTACTTCACTTAGCATAATGCCCTCAAGGTCCATTCATATTATCACAAATGCAAGATTTCATTTTATTTTTTATGGCTGAATAATACTCCATTGTGTGTGTTTTTGTATGTGTGTGTACACATGCAGAGACACCACATTTTCTTTATTCATTCGTCTGTTGATGAACACTTAGGTGGTTTCCATGGCTTGGCAATTATAAATAATGGTGCAATGAACATGAGGGTGCATATATCTTTTTGAGTTCGTGTTTTCATTTTCTTCAGGTAAATACCCAAAAGTGGAATTGCTGGATCATATGGTAGCTCTTTTTTTAATTTGAGGAACGCCTGCACTGTTTTCATAGCGGCAGTACCAACTGACATTCCCACCAGTAGCGCATGAGGGTTCTCTTTTCTCCACATCCCCGCCAACACTTGTTATTACTCGTCTTTTTGTTCATAGATGTTCTAACAGATGGGAGGTGATACCTCATTGTGGATTTGATTTGCATATCCCTGATGATTGGTGATGTTGTGATCCATATGTCTTTGGAAAAATGTCTATACAGATCTTCTGGCCATTTTTTAAAAAATTGGATTGTTTGTCCTTTTACTATTGAGTTGTGTGAGTTCTTTATATATTTTGGATATTAATCCCCTATCAGAGATATGATTTATAATATTTTCTTACATTCAGTAGGTTTTCTTTTCGTTTTGTTGATGATTTCCATTGCTATGCAGAAGCTTTTTAGTTTGATATAGTCCTACTAGTTTATTTTTGCTTTTGTTGCCTTGGCTTTTGGAGTTATATCTGAAAGTTACATCAAAATACTTACTCACCTGCTTTAGAAGTTTTATGGTTTCAGGTCTTACATTCACGTTTTTAATCCTATTAGAGTTAATTTTGTGTATTATGTAAGATAGTAATCCAGTTTTTAAAAAATTTTATTATGTTATGTTAATCACATTGGGGAGGATAGGAATCCAGTTTTATCTCTATGCTGGTTTTTATGCATTAGGTGAAATAACTATCTCTCCTAGTCTTGAAGAAGTGGGCTTGTTTAGGGAGATGAGCTTTGCTGTTCAGCCCTGCTCTAGCTCTTGGCTATGTCTTTAACCTTTGTGGTTGTCCAAGCAGCCTATTTTATTTTTAATAGCTCCCAGTAGTTGAGGGTGTGCAGGGACCTGTCAGCACATAGATTCAGGCTGATTGGTAGCCAGAATCTCATCTCATTCAGCAGCTTTTAAAGGATGCAGATATATACAGTTCTGTTAGTCCACAAGCATAAGCCCTGCTAGCCACCAGAGCCAGCTGATCTAGGGGTTACAGTCACAAAAATTGGGACTCCAGCTGAGTGTATAAGCTCCTTTCTGGAAGATTCTGGTGAGCTGTAGCAAGGCAGAAGGAGAGCATAAAGATGGCATCTCCTGGCCTATATTCTCCAAGAGCAGTTCTGTGGGCCTCTAGATGTGTGCCAAACCTGAAGCCTGCCCCTTAGGCCAAAGCTACAGCACGAGCAAATAGGCTTTTCCTCAGAAAGACTGAGGTGTGTCTACTGTCTTTGCAGTGCTCTGAGGCTGGTAGTCTGCCAGGAATTGTCTTTCCAATTGTGACAGTCCTGTGGGACACAGGAATGCAAGTCCCCCTCTCCACCAGAGCCAGGTGATCAAGAGGCATTCCCTGAATGTCAGCCACAAAAACTGGGGCACCGGATGCGTGTAAAAGCTTCCCTCTGGATTTTTCTGGTCCTCTGGAGCTCGGCAGAGGGAGAGTGTGAAGATGGTGCCCATCGAGAAAGAAAAAAAAAGATGGTGCCACAGTGTTTGCCAGGCAGAGGGAGACTGCAAAGATGGTACCCACCAGCCTCTGTCCTAGAGAGTATCCCATCAGGCCCTACCCTCTGGCTGATACTTTAAGATTAGCGAGTGCATCTCTGACATGTAAATTCTGAGCATTTTAAAAATGGCTGTTTTTGTCTGGGTGCTGGGGTGAGTGATCCATGTGTGAGCCCTTTAAGAGCTGCTTCTCCGTTCACTACAGCTCTGTGGGTCTCATGGATATGAGCCCCACTGGTTTTCAAAGGCGATGTTTTTGAGGTTCATCTCCCAGGTGCAGGTCTTAACAGTTGGGGTGCCCGTTGTAGGGTATGAACCCTTCATTCCTCAGGGAGAAGCTCTGGGTTTGCGAGTTCCCTCCTAATTATGAGTCACTGAGCTGGGAGTGAGTTTTATAGTGAGATTATGTGTGAGCCTCTCCTATCTTCTTCAGTGTGGCCTTGTTTGTTTGCCTGATGTGAAGGATTTGCTCAGCTAGTTTTCAGGTCTTTCTCAGTGGAAATTGTTCCACATGTAGCCATGGATTTGTTGTATCTCTGGAAGAAGTTGAGTTCAGGATCTTTTTGTGTCATCATCTTGAAGCACTTTTCATTGATTTTTAGGTGTCTAAATTATTTTTGAATGAATTAGGCCTATAGACTAATTCTAACTCTAAATAGCATTTATTAAACTATTGAAAAACTAATTGGTTAGGCATCTCAATCTGTGATGTACTGTGAAAACCAATGAGTTTCAAAAAGAGAAAAAAAATAACTCTTTTTGGAAATAGGAATTTTGCTTATTGCAGTCCACTCAGAATATGGCATCATATGTACACTGGAAGAAAAATGGCCATCTGAACACAGTGTTTTGAGAGTCCTTACAAATTACATAAACATTTGTAAGAGTTTGTGCTTAATTTTGGACTCCACACATGAAAAGAGGAGAAAAAAATCAGAGGTAAGTGGCACACATGAATGATGATTTGAGGAAACAAGATTTTGATGAAGAATTAAGAAAAAATGAATAGTAAAGTGGAGAGATCAGGATTGACTTGAGATATGAGAAGGAACATGGGTGACGATGAGCTCCTTTTTATTTTAGTCAATAATTAGTTTCAAACAGTCATAAATGATACTGGACTCTGGAAAAACTTCACTCGTGTAGCCTGAGGAGCATAACGGCACATAGTCATGGGAAGGTTTGGTGAAGAAAAGGGGAAATAACTTCTGTCAGTAATGGTGTAGGGTAGGTTCTGCCCAGGAAGAGTTTCAAAGATTAGTGACCTTTAAATTTTTTTTTCATTTCAAGGTGAGACTATAGAATTCGTTTTTAAGGGTGATGCCGTGAGCCCTTTTGTGTGGTATATGTGTGCATGTGGGATAGGGAGGGGGAGGCAAGAAAGAACATACCTCAAAAGTTTTAGAATCATTGCTTCATTTTAAATTCAAATCCATAAGCAGGATGGTCAAGATTTTAACTTGATGGATGGCCGTTAAGCAATGTAACATACAAATTATTTGAATACTTAGAGATTATGTGTATGAAACTCCCGGACATTTCAGTGAAAATTGTTAAGTGATGTAAAAGTACAGCTCTTGAAAATACAGAAGTTTAAAGTGTGTTGTTCACAACTAAATCCCATAGAACCGTTCTGAAATTTGGTGAGCTCTGAATTAGTGATTTTGACATAGAAAAGTCTTACTCCAGGGCTCCTGGGTGGCTCAGTCGGTTAAGCATCTGCCTTCAGCTCAGTTCATGATCCCAGGGTCCTGGGATTGAGCCTTGCATCGGGCTCCCTGCTCAGTGGGGAGCCTGCTTCTCCCTCTCCCTTTGCTGCTCCCCCTGCTTGTGCTCTCTCTCTCTGTCAAATAAATAAAATCTTTAAAAAAAAAAAAATCTTACTGCAGTAAAATTTAAAAGAGGTCTTTGAATTGAAATACTTCAGTTTTACTGTTTTGGTAATGAACTGATATTTGTTTGTTTGTTTGTTTAAGTAGGCTCCACACCCAGTGTAGAGCCCAATGCGATGCTCGAACTCAGCACGGAGAGACTAAGGCCTGGTCCGAGATCAAGAGTCAGACACTAAATTGACTGAGTCATCCAGGCACCCCAAGAACTGGTGTTTTTTTAGTCTGGTACAGAAATCAAGGCATCTGCAGCTCTGATTCTTAGGGAAATAATGTCACTTAAAAACTGTTAGTTGTACTTTTTAAATAGCAGTGTACTTAAAAAGTTTTTCTTTTTTGGCAATACCCTTAACAATTTCTTTTAAAAGTTAATATAACATTTAAAAGTTTGTTGTTGTAAAAGCATATAATGAGCATTGTGAGTATATTATATACCTAGTAATTGAAGATGATACCTAATATTGTTGGGGCACCTGGGTGCCTCAGTCGGTTAAGCATTCGACTCTTGATTTCAACTCAGGTCATGATCTCATCGAGCCCTGCATCAGGCTCTGTGCTGGGCATGGAGCCTGCTTGAGATTCTCTCTCGCTCTCTCCCTCTGCCCCTTCCCCCTGCCTCCACTCATGCTCATGCGTATGTGTGCTCTCTCTCTATCTAAAAGAAAAAAAAAGTAAAGGTTTGAATATTAAAAAAAAAAAAAAGAAAATGATACCTAACATTGTAATATTCAGCCAATTTGTAGGCTGTAATACAGGTCAAATTTCATCATAGAAAGTACTGTTTAAAATCAGCATAAGAACACAATTCATGCAATATACACAGTAGACTTTCAGTAAAGGAGAACTGGGATACTCTGTGATGAGTAAGATATGCCTACCAACAAGGAGACCTTTGTCTTCTACCAACTTACCAGAATTCATACGTACAGATAACTGCTGTCCTTTTCTGGCTGACCGTCTGTTTAGCACTTTGGCAATTTCTATAACTGTTTCACAGCTTGCAGGATATTCTTTTGATTATTCTCAATGAGTACAAGTCAAGAAGGACAGGAAACATGTTGGGGTATTTAAGAAATTACTGTAGGCTTTTGGGGCGCCTGAGTGGCTCAGTCAGTTAAGCCTCCGACTCTTGGTTTCAGCTCAGGTCATGATCTCAGGGTTGTGAGATTGAGCCCCTTGTTGGGCTTCATGCTGGGCGTGGAGCCTGCCTAAGATTCTCTCCCTCCCACCCCCTCTGCCCACCCCACCCCCCCTAAAAAAAAAAAAGAAATTAGATCACCTTTATCTATGAAATCTGATTTTTGTTATTTTTTTAAAAATAGACTTTTAAAGAGCAGTTTTAGGTTCACAGAAAAATTGAGCAGAAAGTAGATTTCCCATATATCCCTTTCTCCCACATATGAACAGCCTTTTCCACTATCAATAGCTTGAACCAGAGTGATAAATTTGTTCAAATCCATGAACCTATATTGACATATCACTGTAACTCAAAGTCCACAGTTTGCATTAGGGTTCACTCATGGCTTTAACATTCTGGGGGTTTTGACAAATGTGTAATGACATGTATCCACCATTACAGTATCAATACAGAATAGTTCCACTGTTCTAAAAATCTTCTGTGGTCTGTCTTTTCCTCCCTCCTCCATGCTCTGGGCAACAGCTGATCTTTCTACAGTCTCCATAGTTTTGCCTTTTCCAGAATATCTTATAGTTGGAATCCTACAGTATGCAGCCTTTTCAGGTTGGCTTATTTCACTTACTGATATGCATTTTAAGTTCCTTCATGTCATTTTCTAGCTTGATAGATCATTTTTCTTTAGCACTGATATTCCATTCTCTGGGTATACCACAGTTCATTTATCCATTCATCTGTTGAAGGATATCTTGGTTCTTTCTAAATTTTGGCAGTTGTGAATAAAGCTGCCATAAGCATCTTTGTGCAGGTTTTGTTTGGTTTGGTTTGGTTTGGTGTGTGGACATAAGTTTTCAGCTCATTTGCATAAATGCCAATTAGTGCTATTGCTGGGTCATAAGGTAAGAGTATGTTTAGTTTTGTAAGAAATCGCCAAATTGTCTACCAAAGTGTCTGTACTATTTTGCATTTTTAGCAATGAAATGGGAGTTCCTGTTACTCCATATCCTCTCTAGCTTTTAGTGTTGTCATTTTTTTTTTTTAATTTAGCCTCTTAACTAGTTTCTGTTTTTTTCACAAATAGAATTATTCCATGAATTGTTGAATTGGTATGTTCTTTGGGGGAAGGAGGGTCCAGGGTTTCCTGTTCTTTTGTTTCTTTTTTAAGATTTTATTTATTTGAGAGAGTGAGAACATGAGCAGGGGAGAGGCAGAGGGAGAGGGAGAAGCAGACTCCCCACTGAACAGGGAGCCTGATGCGGGGCTCTATCCCGGGACCCTGAGATCATGACCTGAGCCAAAGTCAGATGCTTAACCGACTGAGCCACCCAGGCCCCCCCAGGGTTTCCTGTTCTGTCATCTTAGTGACGCTACTCTCCTTTTATGTCTTGACCCCAACCAAAGGAATAACTGGCCAGAAAAAAGAAAATTTAAAAAACCTTGAAAAGTTATTTTGTTTATAAACTCAGAATTCTGAAGAGTTCAAGTCCTTTATGTGAGACATATCTAGAATGCAACTGTTAACCTGGAGTCAAACTCTGTAAAAAACCAAATAACCCAACTTCACTGTAGTATTTGTTTCCATATCCCCTTTCTCTATTCTTAAGGCCTCTCCAACTCCTGCTCAGAAAAGTGAAAGTTCTGGTTCTGCTAACTCTGGTTGCAATTGTTTGATTTGAGAAAAGCTCAGTCTTTTAAAGCTACCTGAGATGATTTAGTACAGTGATGAGGTAATGTCTCTGTTGGTAGCCTAGCACAGTATTATTTCATGACATTTTGAATCGATAAGAGGTTGATTGGTGGGACTATTTATTCACAAGTTTTCCAGAGTACCTTTCTGGCAGCGATTAACCTGAGAGTAAAAATAAAGATATTTTGAAATTTAAGTTCATATTAAATCTATATATATAGTATTTGTAGAGTTTCCTAAGATATCTGTAGCTCTGTATAACCAAAACTTATAGCAGCAGTAATAAAAGTAGAGTTACTACTACTGTGGATAGGCATGACTATATCTGCTAACCCGTAATTTCCATCTACATTAGCAACAGGATCAGCCAACAGTGGCTGTACCTCTGTGCTGCTTCCCATATTTTTGCCAAGTCAGAGAATTCAAACTTGTGACATCACTGTTTGTGGGGTTTTGGAATGATGTGTAGATTCTGGAAGCACAGAACTAAACTGGGGTATGGAGAATATGATTCAGAAGTACTCCAGCCATGTCCTGATACATGAAGGAAATGTTAAGGTGTTAAAACAGTTGCCATGGTCTGATTTTCTTGATATTTTGATGGTAATATCTTTAAAGGTGTATTGTTACCTCAATTCCAAATTTTAAGAAATCTATGGAATTTGAATATTCCTTATTATTTCCACTTTCTTCAGGATGTCTTCTGATCCCATAGCATCACTTGCTGTTGGAAAAGTATTGGAGAATAAATATTAAATGTGTCTCAAAGATTTCCTCATTACGGAAGGGAATATAATAGTCAATACCTTTCAAGTGGTGATGTATAAATTGTTCTATAAACATAGGTTGACTGCTGAGGTCTGCTGAATTGTGTATAGTCTTCAGAACGGTAGGGGATTTTCTCTTTAATGACCATCACAACATTTCTAAGTATAGAGTCTAGACTTTGAGAGGTCAACTTGCTGATTGCCTTGGCTTTAAAACAGGAATGATCTCAGACCTGCTGTCTTTCTTGAAGATCTCCAGGGGAAACCTCATAACTTTACCAAGTGATATTCATGTGTTTATTTTTCCCTTATGTACTTGAAAATATTTTTGACTTCATTACCTCACAACCCTACACTACCATTCCCTGGTCCAATTCATTCTTGTCCTTGAATCTTTCTTCAGTGCCTCCTTTCATTTAATTATCTTCAGTGCTCTTTTCTGTGCTATTTCTTATCACCCTTTGATAATGGGAGCATGATGTTATAGTGAAGTCCTAGGCCAGGTTGCTTTTTCATCTTCTGCCTTCTACCTCCTAAAGTAAGATAAGACTACTATATCAGGTTTCCATGACAGTAGAGTAACACTTGTCTTCTCATGAGAATGCTAGAGTGTCCTGGCTTATAGTCAGTTGCTGTTTATTAGGAAATTGAATGTTCTACAGCCATTGTGTTTGTGCAAGGTAATCCTGCTAGTACATACTACTTACCTATTGCTGCATAACAAACCATAACAAAAGTAGTGGTTTAAACCCACACATTTATTATCTCACAGTTTCTGTGGGGTAGGAATCCAGATGCAGCTTGGCTGCCTCATGGATGTCTCCTCTGGTTTCAAAGTGTCAACCAGGGCTGAAGTCTCATCTGAAGGCTTGACTCGAGAAGGTTTTGCTTCCATGTTTGCTTATGTGATTGTTAGCTTGACTGAGTTCTTTTTGGGTTGTTGGACTAAGGCCTCAGGTCTTTGGCTGGCTCCTAGCTGGAAGTTGCTCTCAGTTCCTTGCCATTTGGGCTTCCTAACATGGCAATTTGATCAAAGCCAGTAAGGGAGAGAGTCTTCTAGCAACACAGAAGTCAGAATCTTTTGTAGTCTAATCATGGAAGTGATGCCCTCTCAATGTTGGTTAGAAGAAAGTTACTCTAGGGGAAGGGACTATATAACATCATAAATAACAAGAAGCAGAGATCATTGGGAGTCATTTTAGAGGATGCCTGTCAACACAGCATTTAAGGTACATCTTTTCGTAACCTCTAAATAGACTGATTATTCACAGTGGGCTGAGGGAGCCTGGACCATTCCATGTGTTGGCCCTGCATGTCTTAAAAATATAGGGATGAGGGGCGCCTGGGTGGCTCAGTCAGTTAAGCGTCTGCCTTCAGCTCAGGTCATGATCCCAGGTTTCCTGGGATCGAGCCCTGCATCGGGCTCCCTATTCAGCAGGGAGCCTGCTTCTCCCTCCCCTCCACCCCCCCGCTGTTCCTCCTGCTTGTTCTCTCTCTCTCTGTAAAATAAATAAATAAAATCTTTAAAAAATGTATAGGGATGATTCTAGAATGGGGCTTCAGTTCAGGTTTATCAGTCTTAAATTTCTAGAAATGCACTCCTTTCTACTTTTAAAAAATTGAGTAGTATTTACCAATTTCTGGTCTTTTGTCACCTCTTCTGCTTTCCATGATTCTTTAGAAATAATACCAACTCTCACATCTTATGCACAGTTGGTTTACCTTCCGTATATAATAACCATTTGTTAAATATTTTCAGAATACTTCCACGTATACTCTCATTTGATCATCTGACAGTACCCTAAGTGAAATAGGCAAGGCAGGTATCATTGTCCACATTTTATAGATAAGACTTTTGAATAGAATAGGCTTTTCACAAGCCTGCCTGCTTTGAGTCTCTTCCTATCTTCAGTCCTTCATTCACACCAGCACTAGAGTTTTCTAATAGGAAAATTCGACTGTGCTTCTTCTCTGTTTAAATTCTGTAATGCTGTTTCATTATTGAGATAAAATCTAAATTCCTTTAAAGATTCTTAAAGTCTTGTTTAGCCTCACCTCTGACCTCTTCCATTCTCTTTTATAATCATCCAGAATTATGCTTCAGCACTTCTGTGACTTTACATTTGCTGTTCATGATGCCTAGGACCCCCTCTCGATGCCTGTCTGTATGTTCCTTGTCTTATTAATCTTGGCTCAAAAGGCATGCCAGAGGATGGATGGCATCACAGGGCCAGGATTCCTAATGTGTCATTTTTCTTTTCATCACTGCTATGCACACTAAAGCAGCAAGATGTTTTCTTGGAACGTCCTCAATTTTTTTTCAGTGCTTTTTCTATAATTTGGTGTTCCCTTTAGTTTGAACAGCATTCTTTTGAGAAAAAGTTTCTGGCACTCTTGGACAGATAGATAGATATGGGTGTGTGTGTGTGTTGTATTACATGCGGTCTCTAATACACACATAGCAATATATCTAAATATATATATTGTAACTATATGATACTATGTATACAAAATATAAGCCAGTACTTTCAAACTTAAGGTCTGTGCTTTTTGTTTTTCTACTTCCTGTGATCATAGTTATGAGTACCTATTTTGTTGACCTCTGAATTTTTCTCAAATTTTGTTTATTCATTTTTATGTATGTATTTTTACTTTTATCAGCTGTATTTATTTAATTAATCTGTCCAGGAATGTCTTCTCAGGTTGGCCATCTGATTTTAGTAAGCAGAAGTACAGAGCAACTGCATATTAGCCCTTTGTAAGTCCTGTTGCAGGCAGGTTGTCTGAGTTTCAGGAGGGTAAAAACATGGCCAGTCTTTTGTGTCAGGTTTTAGTTTAGAATGGGTTTCACCTTTATGATTCCCTTATCATTGCTTTGTGTCATATAATCCTTACAAATCTTAATACTAGCTGCAATCTACTGATAACCTACTTTGTACTAGAGTGTTTTAATCCTTAAAATAATCATAAAAAGTAGATAGATATCCTCATTTTACACTTTAGCAAGATTTGAGGCCACTCAGCTAGTAAGTAGGGGAACTGGGACATGAATTCAGACCTGTAAATTACTGTGCAGAAAATACATTGTCCTCTGGTAAGATTCTATTTAAGGTTATTTTGTTCAGAAATAAGGCAGTGTGGTTCAGTACATTTATTGAGTACCCATGACAGATTCTACAGGTTCTTTATCAACCATATCAAATTCTGATAATCAGCACACTTTAGTGTGCTTCCATCAGCAAGAGTAGAAAGACATTACAATATATGGGAGGAATCCTCAGAAAGGATTAAGTTAGTCCTAGACTAGGGTTCTGCTCTGTACCCATCTTTAATAAAAAGCTTAAGAGCAAGACTCAAAGAATCCAGCTGATCGCAAATAACCATTGCCAGAATAAAATCCGACCACACTTAAAGGAATTTAACAAAAATCCAGTATTCAGCATGCAAGATTCAGAATGTCCAGCATCTATTAAAAAAAAAAAAAATCAGGTACTCAGAAAAATATGACTCACCACTTAGGGCTGTGGGGTGGAGTAAAGAAGAGACCCAGAAATGTCAGAGGTGATAGAAGTAGCAGACGAGGACATTAAAACTCAGTGTCCCATGTGGGCAAGAAGGTCTACGAAAACAGTGAAGTGAGAGATATGAAAAAGACCAAACTGGAACTTTTAGAAATGAAAAATAAAGTACTTGAAATGAAAAATACACTAACTGGGATTAACACAAGGGTAGGCACTAAATGAACTTAAAGATGGGACTATCCAGAATGAAACAAAAACAGAAGAGTCAGGGGAAAGGGAATCAGTAGCATCCGGGATCTGTGGGATAATAAGCAGCAGCTTAATTTAACGTAGGTGTCATTGGAGTCCCAGAAAAAAGTGGGAGGGGAATGGGCAAAAAAAGTATTCGAAGAAAAAATATTTGAAAAATTTTCCAAATTTCATAAAAGCCAGAAATGCACAGATTGAAGAAATAAAATGAACAAAGAATAAACCTAGGGAAACAAGACATTATAATTGCTGAAAACCACTTAATAGGGTGGAATAATTTTCAGATGTTCACTTGAATTTTTTATTTCAAATTGAAATTTTTAAAAGGGTTCAAGGACAACTTGCATCCAAATTACCTCGGGTGTTGATTAAAAGTCTGTGTTCCGAGGCTCCATACTAGAGCCATTGAATTAGAATTCTCAGGCGGATGGCCCGGGAATCTCAACTCTTAGAAATCTTTCCATGTGCACTTATACACTGAAATGATAACAAAATGCATACAGTTGGGGGAGTACAATGAAATTAATGTTACTCTATCAGATATTAGATCTATCAACAGTTTTCAGACAAAAGAATTTACTTTCTTGGAACAGAGTGTATGTGTATGTCCAATTGAATCTGATTGTCAAAGGCTGTAGAAAACAACAGTGATTAGTCACGTAGATTTTAATTTTGATCAATTTATTACATAGTTTCCCAGAAAAGGGGTTGCAGGACACTGCATCCAGCATAGAGGATTCTGAGTAGAGTCTAGAAGGGTAGCACTACCAGTTTCATGTAGATGTTTAGAGAACAGTTTCAAACTAAAGTGCAGGTCTGGCACTCAGGAAAGATACCTGCTTCTCCTTCAGATGGTGAAAGAAAGCTCAGTTTTGGACTTGGGATTCATAGTTGTAATGAGTGTTAATTTTAGAGTCAAATATTAATCTGGAGCCTGACCAGTGGATGAATTACTTAATTTCTGAGTCTGTTTCATAATCTGTGAAGTGGAAATAAGTTTTCTTTCAGTACTATGAAATAATATGCTGTGTTTAGCAGCCAACTTGCAGATGCCGAGTATTTGAACGGTGTTATCATTTCCTCTAATATTTGAGCTCTCATTGAGAATTATTAGATACCAGACATCGGATGTGGGGAGTAGAAACTGTCTAAAAGTATTTGGACAGGTCCTAGATAGGTTTAATCAGAGAGTTTTCATTGGAAAGGCTAAATTACAGGCTGATCCAAGAAAGTTCAAAGGGAAATCCTGGAAGCAGCCCAGTTATGCCTGATCAAACGAATTGAAAAGCCTGACCCTGAGCTCGTTACTTACCTTTCTAACAATTTTATTCCCGCTGGATTAAAGCAGTTGATGCATCTTCATATCAGATTTGGGGCAATGGAGCTGTGAAGGAAGGAGAGGAGAGAGGGAAGGAAAACTTCCTCTGCTTGGACGGAGACAGTGGAGTAGCTGCAGGGAGACCCCATCAGTGCCTGGGAACCATGTTTCTTCACAGAGAGAGAGGCTGAGTAGCTCACTTGGGGATTGTACTCAAACCATAGTCTTAGCACCATGTGCTACGCAGTTGAGCTCAAATACCTGCGTATTCTAAATAAAAGGTGTAAAGAAAATAACTTTAGAAACGAAATAACAGATTCCTAGCCTTTTGTGAATGGATTTAGCATATTATCGAGTAGTCCCTATGTCCCAAGTGTTTTGCCTTCAAAAAATGAGAAAGGCACATGCTCTCTCTGGCTTCTTGGAGCGCTCAGACCAGAAGAAAAAACAAGATAGTTTGAGGAAAGTTAGGCTCACCCTACCCTGTGAGTATATTGCTCCCAGGAGAAGAGTTGTCCTTGAAACAGAGGTAACTGGAACCTGCCCAGAAGGCTCTGTGAGAGTCTTCTCTGCCCTCAGAGGGAGAATGAGAGGGCTGACATCCTGCCATACAGAGAGACATTAAATCAAGGGGAGGGCTGGCCTCAAAGCTGCAGACCTCAGATTTGTCATATTTTCTACTGTTCACTCTTAGGAATGCTATTGAGTAAAGTCTGTGTAAACATGTACTCCAAGTGAATGCATAGAAACTAACTTAGCCATCCAATAAAACAATCCTACTTGATTCCTTTAAAAACTGATTGGGTGCTCCGGTTCCAGAGTCCGACAGATCTGCATTTGAATCCTAACTTACACAATAATAAAATTTGATTCAACTCTTTAAGCCTCTTTCCCCTTTTTGGGTGAAATAGGAATGATGATATAGAATTGTTCATAGTTGATGAAGAGAAGTATCTTTAAAGTGCTTGGCACAATGCTTAATGTGTGGTAAGTTCCCAGTAAATGTTTGCTTTTATTAAACTATACCCTAACAGCCATTCTTGGAGGGACAGAAGTTAAGGAAAATAGAATGAAAGAAAATCATTCAGTACACTAGGTGTCAGCATTGTGCCGCAAATAGTTGTGTACACAAAACGCCCATTATTTATTTAGAGGGTGTTCAGGTTGAACTGGCTTGGAATAGAGAGGGACTTAAGCAGATTTGGGAAATTCAGAATCCTAAAACTGCGAAAGAAGGATATAACAATGTTCTGGCCAAGGTCACTATGCATCAATTATTTTTCACACTGGCAAGCTGTTGAAAATGAGAGCTGCCTATCTCACTGGACTCCTGCTATCACCGTAAACTCAGCATATCAGGAATTATGAACAATCTCTTTGTCTATGATGCTAGCATTTTTCTCATCTCTACGCTGTAAGTCTTGGAGTCATTATCAAGAAAGAACTGTGATTGAATCATACCTTTACTGCTTCTTAGCCATATGGGTAATGATAATATTTGTTTTACCTACTACACAGGGTCATCAGAATGACCTCTGAAAAATAAATGTATTTAAAACAGCCTTACTGGGGTGCCTGGGTGGCTCAGTTGGTTAAGCGACTGCCTTTGGCTCAGGTCATGATCCCAGGGTCCTGGGATCGAGCCCCACATCATGCTCTCTGCTTGGCAGGGAGTCTGCTTCTCCCTGTCCCTCTGCTCGTGCTCTCTCTCACTTGCTTACACTTTCTCTCAAATAAATAAATAAAATCTTAAAAAAAAATAAAACAACCTTACTGAAATGTCAGACATTCTTATGCTATATATTTAGCAAACAGAAGCAAAAGCTGAGATGGGGAAAGACTTGACCTAGGATTCTTTTTTTTTCATTGAGATATAATTGACATACAACATTGTGTAAATTTAAGGTGTACAATGTGATGATTTGATAACATTTATATATCGCAATATGATTACTACCATAGTGTTAGCTAATACCTCCAGCATGTCACATAATTATGTTTTTTGGGGTGAGAACAGTTAAGATCTAGTCTCTTAACAACTTTGAAGTATATTATACGTATTGTTGACTATAATCACAATGCTGTGCATTAGCTCTCCAGAACTTACTCATCTTCTAAGTGCAAATTTGTATCCTTTGACCAATATATCCCCAATTCCCCTACCCTACAGCCACTGTCAACCACCAATCTACTCTGTTTCTACAAGTTTGGTTTCTTTACATTTCACATGTAAGTGCTACCATACAGTATTTGCCTTTCTCTGACTTATTTAGCTTAATGCACTCAAGGTCCATCCGTGTTGTCACAAATGGCAGATTTCCTTCTTTTTTATGCTGAATAATATTCGTGTGTGTCTATGTGTATATGTATGTGTGTGTATAATCACATTTAAAAAAATCCATTTGTCCATGGATAGACACTTAAGTTGTTTCTATATCTTGACTGTTTTGAATAATGTGGCAGTGAACATAGGAGTGCAGGTATCTTCTCAATATCCTGTTTTTAATTCCTTTTGATATATATCCAGAAGTGAGATTGCTGGGTCACATGGCAGTTCTGTTTTCTAATTCCTTGAGGAACCTTCATACTGTTTCTATGGTGATTGTACCAGTTAACATTCTCACCAACAGTGCATAAATGTTCTCTTTTCTCCACATCCTCACCAACACTTGTTATTTCTTGTCTTTTTGATTCTAGCCATTCTAACAGATGTGAGGCGATAGCTCATTGTGGTTTTGAGGTGCATTTCCTGATGATTAGTGATGTTGAGCATCTTTTCATGTATCTGTTGGCAATTTGTATGTTTTCTTTGGAGAATGTCTATTCATTTCCTCTGCCCATTTTTCTTTTTCTTTTTTTTTTTTTTAAGATTTTATTTATTTATTTGATAGAGAGAGTGAGAGAGCACAAGCAGGGGGAAACAGTAGAGGGAGAGGGAGAAGCAGGCTCCCCGCCAAGCAGGGAGCCCAATGCGGGGCTCGATCCCAGGACCCCGAGATCATGACCTGAGCCAAGGGCAGATGCTTAACCAACTGAGCCACCCAGGCTCTGTCCATTTTTCAATTGGATTGTTTTTTGTTACTGAGTTGTATAAGTTCTGGATATTAAACCTTATCTGATATATGGTTTGCATTCTCTCATTCTGTAGGGTGCTTTTTCATTTTATTGATTGTTTCTTTTGCAATACAAAAGCTTGATTATAGTGTATGATCCTTTTAAAGTAGAGTGGAATTTAGTTTCCTAATATTTTGTTGAGGATTTTTGCATCTGTGTTCATTAGGTTTATTGGCCTGTAGTTTTCTGTTCTTACAGGGTCCTTTTTTGGTCTTAATGTAAGAGTAATGCTGGCCTCATAAAATGAATTTGGGAGTGCTCCCTCTGCTTCAGTTTTTTCAAAGTGTTTGGGGGAGAGTTGGCATTAATTCTTCTCTAAGTGTTTGGTAGAATTCACCGGTGAAATCATCTGGTCTTGGGATTTTCTCTGGTGGGAGGTTTTTGCTTACTGATTCATCCTTCTTACTCATCTTGGTCTGTTTGGATTTTCTATTTCTTTGTGACTCAGTCTTGGTAGGTTGAATGCTTCTAGGAATGTATCCATTTCTTCTAGGTTATCCCATTTGTGGGCATAGAATTGTTCATAGTAGTCCTCCATGTTCCTGTGTATTTCTGTGGTATCAGTTGTCAATTTTTTTATTTTCAAAAAACAGTTTTTAGTTGATCCTTTCTAATGTTTTCCTGATCTTTATTTCATTTATTTCCTCTTTGATGTTTTTATTTACTTCCTTCTAACTTTGGGCTTATTTTTTATTTCTATTCTCTTGAAGTATAAAGTTTGGTTGTTTGTTTGGGATCTTTCTTTTTCTTAATATAAGCATTTATCACTAAAAACTTCCCTCTAAGAACTGCTTTTGCAGCATTCAGTAGTTTTTTTGTGTGTTGTATTTCCATTTTCATTTGTTTCAAGATATTTTGATTTACTTTCTGATTTCTTCTTTGACCTATTGTTTGTTCAGGAGTGTGTTGTTTAGTTTCTGTATGTTTCTAAATTTTCTAGCTTTGCTCTTTTTGATTTCTAGTTTCATTCCACTGTAGTTGGAAAAGATGCTTGATATGATTTAGATCTTAAATTTGCTAAGATTTGTTTTGTGGCCTATCATATAATTTATTCTGGAGACTATTCCATGTGCACTGAAGAAGAATATGTATTCTGTTGCTATTGGATGGAATGATATCTATGTATGTCTGTTCGGTTCATTTGGTCTAACGTGTGGTTCATGTCCATTTTTGTCTGGATGATCTATACATTGCTGAAAGTGGAGTATCGAAGTCTCTTATTGTTTTCTTTTTCTGCTTTGACATCTGTTAATATTTGCTTAATATATTTAAGTGTTCTGACATTGGGTGCATATATTTACAATTGTGATATCTTCTTGATGAGTTGGCCCCTTTATCATTATAAAATGACCTTATTTGTCTCCTGTTACCATTTTTGGCTCAAAGTCTATTTTGTCTGATATAAATACATATATATCTCTGCTTTTTTTTGGTTTCCACTTGCATGGGGTATCTTTTTCCATCCCGTGACTTTGAACCTATGTGTGTCCTTAAAGCTGACATGAATCTCTTGTAGGCAACATGTAGTTGGATATTGTCATTGTTGTTGTTTTAATTTTTTAAATTTTTTTATTTTTATTTTTTTTAAAGATTTTTAATTTTTTTATTGAGAGAGAGAATGACAGAGAGCATGAGAGGGAGGAGGGTCAGAGGGAGAAGCAGACTCCCCGCTGAGCAGGGAGCCCGATGCGGGACTCGATCCCGGGACTCCAGGATCATGACCTGAGCCAAAGGCAGTTGCCCTACCAACTGAGCCACCCAGGTGCCCCAGTTGTTGTTTTTTTAATCCAGCCAACCAGCCTTTGCCTTTTGATTGGTGAATTCGATTCATTTACATTTATAGTAATAATTGATATGTAAATATGAATTCCATCTTATTAATTGCTTTCTGGCTGTTTTGTAGTTCCATTGTTCCTTTTTTTTCTCTTTTGCTGCCTATCTTTGTGAATTAGTGATTTTCCATGGTGGTTATGCTGTAATTCACTTGTCTTTATCTTTTGTGAATATACTGTAGGATTTTACTTTTTGGTTATAATGAGATTAACATAAAATGTAAATACAACAGTTCATTTTATGCTGATGGCAATTTAAACTCAATCTCATACTAAAACTTTACCTTTCTACACCCCCACTTTTATGTTTTTGAAGTTACAATTTACTTCTTTTTATACTGTGCATTTATTAACAAGCTATAGCAGCTGTAGTTATTTTTAATACTGTTTTCCTTTAATCTTTATACTATAATTAAGTGGTGTCTGGGAAAGTCTATTTCTCCTTTTTTTTTTTAAGATTTATTTATTTATTTTAGAGAGAGAGAGCACATCAGTGGGGGAGGGACTGAGGGAGGGAGAAGAGAGAGAGAATCTCAAGCAGACTCCCTGCTGAGTGGGAAGCCTGATGCAATGCATGGCTCAATCTCACAACCCTAAGATCATGACATGAGCCAAAATCAAGAGCTGGATGCTTAACCGACTGAGCTACCCAGGTGCCCCCTCCTTCATTTCTGAAAAATGATTTTAGAGGATAGAGTGTTCTTGGTTGACTGCTTTCTTCTTTCAGTACTTTGATTATCATTCCACTGTCTCCTAGCCAGTATAGTTTCTGCTGTGAAATTTGCTGATAGCCTAGTGGGGGTTCCTATAGCTTAATATCTGTTTTCTTCTTGCTGCTTTTAGAATTCTCTCTCTGACTTTGCTTTTTGACAGTTTCATTGTAATGTGTTTGGAGAAGACTGTTGAGTTGAAAACGGATTGTCTATTGGGAAGTAAGGAAGGAAGGAAGCACTTCATTCAGCCATCTGTAGCCTTCAGTAATGAGATAACAAGTTTCTGGCAGCAGAGGAAAGGGGAAGGAAGTCTGTCTCATCATTAATTCTCTTCCTTTCCTAGCCAGTGACCTCAAAGCTCCAGAGGAAATGAAAACCAGTTCTTATTCTTGAAAAGGCAAGGTATCCTTAGATCATCCAATTACTTGGCACAAGACTGGAATCAATAAGTAGCTGAAATAAATCAAGATGTAAGGTTTAAAGTTGTTAACCTCACTGCTTCTGTAAATCTTTTAAAGTAAGAGTAGGAGTGGTGGAGATTACACAGTAATATAAGAAATTAGATTGGCATGAGTTCTGGCTCTTCAAATCTAATGATTAAACAATTTGATTCCCAATATTTTGATTTGTAATTGACTTAAGGTGTTATTTTGATTTGTAGTTGCTCTGGAATAAGAAACATAATTTTGAAACGTTTAACCTTCCAAGACCTGTGCAGAAGCATCTCGGCTCTTTCTACAGTTTGGCTATTGTGGACATTGCTGCTATGAACATTGGGGTGCATATGGCCCTTCTTTTCACTACATCTGTGTCTTTGGGGTAAATACCCAGGAGTGCAATTGCTGGGTCATAGGGTAGCTCTATTTTTGATTTTTTGAGGAACCTCCACACTGTTTTCCAAAGTGTCTGTACCAACTTGCATTCCCACCAACAGTGTAAGAGGGTTCCCCTTTCTCCACAACCTCTCCAACATTTGTTGTTTCTTTCCCTGTCCATTTTTGCCATTCTAACTGGTGTAAGGTGGTATCTCAGTGTGGTTTTGATTTGGATTTCCCTGATGGCTAATGATGATGAACATTTTTTCATGTGTCTGTTAGCCATTTGTATGTCTTCTTTGGAGAAGTGTCTGTTCATGTCTTCTGCCCATTTTTTAACTTGATTATTTGTTTTTTGGGTGTTGAGTTTGAGAAGTTCTTTATAGATCCTGGAAATCAGCACTTTGTCTGTAGTGTCATTTGCAAATATCTTCTCCCATTCTATGGGTTACCTCTTTGTTTTATTGACTGTTTCCTTTGCTGTGCAGAAGCTTTTTATCTTGATGAATTCCCAAAAGTTCATTTTTGCTTTTGTTTCACTAGGCTTTGGAGATGTATCTTGAAAGAAGTTGCTGTGGCCGATGTCCAAGAGGTTACTGCCTATGTTCTAGAATTCCTGTCTCACATTGAGGTCTTTCATCCATTTTGAGTTTATCTTTGTGTATGGTGTTAGAGAATGGTCGAGTTTCATTCTTCTGTATATAGCTGTCCAATTTTCCCAGCACCATTTATTGAAGAGACTGTCTTTTTTCCATTGCATATTTTTTCCTGCTTTGTCAAAGATTACTTGACCATAGAGTTGAAGGTCCATATCTGGGCTCTCTATTCTGTTCCATTGGTCTGTATGTCTGTTTTTGTGCCAGTACCATGCTGTCTTAGTGATCACTGCTTTGTAATATAGCTTGAAATCAGGCAACGTGATGCCCCCAGCTTTGTTTTTCTTTTTTAACATTTCCTTGGCAATTCGGGGTCTTTTCTGATTCCATACAAATTTTAAGATTGTTTGTTCCAGCACTTTGAAAAATGTCATTGGTTTTTGATTGGGATGGCGTTGAAGGTATAGATTGCTCCGGGTAGCACAGACATTTTAACAATGTTTATTCTTCCGATCCATGAGCATGGAATGTTTTTCCATCTTTTTGTGTCTTCTTTAATTTCTTTCATGAGTGTTCTATAGTTCCTAGAGTATAGATCCTTTACCTCTTTGGTTAGGTTTATTCTGAGGTATCTTACGGTTTTTGGTGCTATTGTAAATGGAATCGTTTCTCTAAATTCTCTTTCTATAGTTGCATTGTTAGTGTATAAGAAAGCAACTGATTTCTGCGCATTGATTTTGTATCCTGCCATGTTACCGAATTGCTGTATGAGTTCTAGTAATTTGGGGGTGGAGTCTTTTGGATTTTCCACATAAAGTATCAAGTCATCTGCAAAGAGAGAGAGTTTGCCAATTTGAATACCTTTTATTTCTTTTTGTTGTCTGATTGCTGTTGCTAGCATTTCTAGTACTATGTTGAACAATAGTGGCGAGAGTGGGCATCCTTGTCGTGTTCCTGATCTTAAGGGAAAGGCTCTCAGCTTTTCCCCATTGAGGATGATATTCGCTGTGGGTTTTTCATAGATGGATTTTATGAATGAGGAATGTTCCCTCTATCCCTATACTCTGAAGATTTTTAATCAGGAGAGGATGCTGTATTTTGTCAAATGCTTTTTCTGCATCAATTGAGAGGCCCATATGGTTCTTCTCTCTCTGCTTATTAATGTGTTCTGTCACACTGATTGATTTGCAGATGTTGAACCAATGTTGCATCCCGGGGATAAATCCCACTTGGTCATGGTGGATGATCCTCTTAATGTACTGTTGGATCCTATTAGCTAGGATTTTGTTGAGAATTTTGGAATCTATATTCATCAGGGATATCGGTCTGAAAATCTTTTTGATGGGGTCTTGAATCGATATTCATCAGGGATATTGGTCTGAAATTCTCCTTTTTGATGGTTTGGAGATTAAGGTAATGCTGGCCTCATAGAATGAGTCTGGAAGCTTTCCTTCTGTTTCTGTTTTTTGAAAGAGTTTCAGGAGAATAGGTATTATTTCTTCTTTGAATGTTTGGTAGAATTCCCCACAGAATCCATCAGGCCCTGGGCTCTTGTTTTTTGGGAGGTTTTTGATCACTGCTTCAATCTCATTACTGGTTATTGGCCTATTCAGGTTGTGTTTCTTCCTGTTTCAGTCTTGGCAGTTTATAGGTTTCCAGGAAGGCATCCATTTCTTCCAGGTTGCTTACTTTATTGGCATATAGTTGTTGATAATAATTTCTAATAATTGTTTCTATTTCCTTGGTGTTAGTCATGATCTCTCCCCTTTCATTCATAATTTTATTAATTTGGTTTCTTTCTCTTTTCTTTTTGATAAGTCTGGCCAGTGGTTTATTGATCTTATCAATTCTTTCAAAGAACCAGCTTCTAGTTTCGTTGATCTGATCTACTGTGTTTCTGGTTACTAATTCATTGATCTCTGCTCTCTTCTTAATTATTTCTCTTCTAATGCATGGCTTAGGCATCTTTTGTTGCTTTTTCTCTAGTTCTTTAAGGTGTAAAGTTAGTTGGTGAATTTGGGATTTTTCTATTTTTTTGAGTGAGGCTTGGATGGCTATGTATTTCCCGCTCATGACCACCTTTGCAGTATCCCATAGGTTTTGGACCGATGTGTTTTTGTTCTCATTGTTTTCCATGAATTGTTTAAGTTCTTATTTGTTTTCCTGGTTGACCCAAACATTCTTGAGCAGAGTGGCCTTTAGCTTCCAAGTGTTTGAATTTCTTCCAAATTTTTTCTTGTGATTGAGTTCCAGTTTTAAAACATTATGGTCTGAGAATATGCAAGGAATAATCTCAGTCTTTTGGTATTGGTTGAGATTTGTGACCCCGTATGTGGTCTATTCTGGAGAAAGTTCCATGTGCACTCGAGAAGAATGAGTATTCTGTTGTTTTAGGGTGGAATGTTCTGTATATATCTATGAGGTCCATCTGGTCCAGTGTGTCATTCAAAGCTCTTGTTTCTCTGTTGATTTTCTGCTTAGATGATCTGTCTGTTGCTGAGAGTGGAGTATTGAGGTCTCCTACAATTAACATGTTGTTATCAATATGACTCTTTATTTGGTTAACAGTTGGCTTAGGTAGATGGCTGCTCCCATGTTGGGGGCATGGATATTTACAACTGTTAGATCTTTTTGTTGGATAGACCCTTTAAGAATGATATAGTGTCCTTCTGTGTCTCTAAGTATGGTCTTTAGCTTAAAATCTAATTTGTCTGATATGAGAATTGCTACTCCAATTCTTGAGGTCCGCTGGCATGGAAGATGGATCTCCATCCCTTCACTTTCAGTCTGGATGTATCTTTAGGTTCAAAATGAGTCTCTTGTAGGGGCACCTGCGTGGCTCGGTCGTTAGGCGTCTGCCTTCGGCTCGGGTCATGATCCCACGGTCCTGGGATCGAGCCCCGCATCGGGCTCCCTGCTCTGCGGGGAGCCTGCTTCTCCCTCTCCCCCTGCTTGTGTTCCTTCCTTCGCTGGTCTCTCTCTGTCAAATAAATAAATAAAATCTTTAAAAAAAAAATGAGTCTCTTGTAGACAGCATATGGATGGGTCCTGTCTTTTTATCCAATCTGCAACCCTGTGCCATTTTATGGGAGCATTTAGGCCATTCACCTTGAGAGTGATTATTGAAAGATATGAATTTATTGTCATCATGTTGCCTGTGAAGACCTTGTTTCTATAGATTGTCTCTGTAAATTTCTGTTCTATATCACTCTTAGTCCTTGTGTAGAACCCCCCTTAATATTTCTTGCAGGGCCAGCTTAGTGGTCATATATTCTTTCAGTTTCTGCCAGTCTTGGAAGTTCTGCGTCTTTCCATCCATTCTAAATGACAGCCTTGCCAGATAAAGTATTCTTGGCTGCATGTTCTTCTTATTTAGTACCCCGAATATGTCTTGCCAGCCCTTTCTGGCTTGCCAGGTCTCTGTGGATAAATCTGATGTTATTCTGATGCTCCTCCCTCTGTATATAAGGAATCTCTTCCCCCTACCTGCCCTTAAGATGGTTTCCTTGGTTCTAAGATTTGCGAGTTTTACTATTAAATGCCAGGGCGTTGGCCTGTTTTCCTTGATCTTGGGAGGGGTCCTCTCTGCCTCTACGACACGAATGTTTGTTTCATTCCCCAGATTAGGGAAGTTCTCAGCTACGATTTGCTCATATATATCTTCTAGTCCTCTCTCTCTCTCTCCACCCCTTCAGGGATCCCAATAATTCTGACATTGGAATGTTTCATGGTGTCACTTATTTCTCTGATTCTATTTTCATGGATTTTGAGTTGTTTTTCCCTGGCCTCCTCTTCTTCCTTCTTGTCTATTAATTGGTCTTCTAGATTACTAATTCGTTCTTCTGCCTCGTTTACCCTACCTGTTAGATTATCTAGATTAGATTGGATCTCATTGATAGCATTTTTAAGTTCTGCCAATTCAGCTTTCATTTCTGCCCTTAGAGACTCTATGTTGCCATTAATCGATTTCTCCATTCTAGCTATTGTCTTCACAATTGCTACCCTGAATTCTTTCTCCAACATTTTGGTTATATCTGTATCCGTTTGTAAATCTGTGGCAGAAGTCACAGTCTTTGAGTCTTTCCTATTTGGGGGCTTTCTCCTCCTAATCATTCTGTTGAGGGGTGGTTGAGGGAATGTACAGAGTCCAAATTATTGACCACAACCCAATCAAGATGCACCTGTTTTATAGGGACCTTAGGGTTGCTGTCCTCTTGTTCTCCCAGCCTGTCTTCTGGGGGAGGGACCCACCGAACTGTTATTCAGGCAACCCTGTTTGGGCAGAGTTGCCCTGCCCCCTGTGGCGGGGGATGGGCTCAGTGAAAACCGGTTTTGGGGGGCTTTTGTTCTCTGGTAGCTTTCCCTGGCGCCTTTCTGCATCTCTTCTGAGAGAGCAGAAGAGATTATTTCCAACCCTCTGCCTCTGAGCAGAGAGATCGCAGTCTGTTCTTCAGTGAGCTCTCCAGGCCACACTATCTCTGTTTCTGTCTGTGCTGCTATAAACTGTGGTGTCCTGGGTTGTGCGCCCCATAGGAGCGCTTCCGGTCCTTGCCTCCAGGTTGGGGCACAGGGGCAGGTCTCTGCCCTTTGTGCTTCTAAAACCACCAGCTGCCCCCAGTTCGCGTGCGTGGCCCACCACTCCAGATTTCAGTCTGGGGGCTGCCCTAAAGTCCTTTCCCTGCCGCTACCAGTCTGCGAGTCTGTGCCCCGTCCCCAGCATGGAAGGCTGTCGCTCACCGGTGGTGTAGGATCCCAATGGCTCAGCTCCCTCCCCCTTCCATTTATCTTCAGATATGTGCCCACAGAAGGAATCACGGCTCCCTGCTTCATACCTTGAAACCAACCGCCTGCGATATTCTCTTTGTAGAGATCCAGATCTATCTCCTTACATCTCAGGCTGACTTCATGGGTGTTCAGAGTGGTCTGGTAGTTATCCAGCTCAATTCCAGGGACCAGTTGGAATAGGGTCCCCTACTCCTCCATCTTTTCCTCTCCCACTCGAAACTTTTATTGCTAATGTTAGTCGTGGCAGTAGATATAAATTTTGATAGATGATAGCATCAAAAGATGTCAATTCCAATAGAATCTACTCAATGACTTCATACTATAATCGTGGGTTATAGACCAGTATGAATTTTAAATGTGAATTTTTATTTTTTTATTTATTTTTTATTATTATTATTTTTTTATATTTATTTATTTGAGAGAGAGAATGAGAGAGAGAGAGAGAGCACGAGATGGGGGAGGGTCAGAGGGAGAAGCAGGCTCCCCGCCGAGCAGGGAGCCCGATGCGGGACTCGATCCCGGGACTCCAGGATCATGACCTGAGCCGAAGGCAGTCGCTTAACCAACTGAGCCACCCAGGAGCCCTAAATATGAATTTTTAAAGATAATAAAATGCTGCCGTAATATGTAATCCATTGCAGTGTGCAAATATTGCCTATTAAATGATGAATTAATACTTGATTTGTATTGAGGGGGTGGGTGCCAGGGTGGCTCAGTCGTTAAGCGTCTGCCTTCAGCTCAGGTCATGATCCCAGGGTCCTGGGATCGAGCCCCACATCGGGCTCCCTGCTCAGTGGGAAGCCTGCTTCTCCCTCTCCCACTCCCCCTGCTTGTGTTCCTTCTCTCACTGTCTCTCTCTGTCAAATAAATAAATAAAATCTTTAAAAAAAAAATACTTGATTTGTATTGAGCATGAGCTAGTGTTTTGTTTTTTGAGCATGAGCTAGTTCTGTCTTAGCATACTTCTAGAAGACCTTGCATTACTTAATCAATTTTAATTGGAAATCAGGGGCTCCTTGGCTGGCTCAGTTGGTGGAATGCACAACTCTTGATTTCAGGGTTGTGAGTTCGAGCCCCACGTCGGGTGTAGAGTTTACTTAAAATTTTTAAAAATTTTTGGGCGCCTGGGTGGCTCAGTTGGTTAAGCAACTGCCTTCGGCTCAGGTCATGATCCTGGAGTCCCTGGATCGAGTCCCGCATCGGGCTCCCTGCTCGGCAGGGAGTCTGCTTCTCCCTCTGACCCTCCCCCCTCTCATGTGCTCTCTCTCATTCTCTCTCTCTCAAATAAATAAATAAAATCTTTAAAAAAAATTTTTTTTTTAATTTTTAAGTAATGCATTTAAATCTTTAAAAAATTTTTAATAGGAGGGGCACCTGGGTGACTCAGTTAAGTGTCTGCCTTCAGCTCAGGTCATGATCCCGGCATCCTGGGATTGAGCCCCGCATCAGGCTCCATGCTCAGCGTGGAGCCTGCTTCTCCCTCTCCCTCTGCCTGCCTGTCTGCCTACTTGTGATCTCTCTCTCTCTGTCAAATAAATAAACGAAATCTTTAAAAATTTTTAATTGGAAATAAATTATTTTGCTTTGGAGATTGTCATCAAGTACCCAGCACAATAGCTTAAACATTTGTGGAAGATGGCATAGAGTAGTAGTTGAGAGAACACAGCTTCTAGATTTAGGCTAAAGTGAAACCCAGCTTCACATTTACTAACTGTGTGATCTCAGGCAAGTCTTGAGTGTTCTTGTCTGTAAACTGGTTTAATAATAGCACCCACCTTATAGAATAGTGAGACTTAATAAGTTAGTGAATACACATATAAAGTGCTTAGAATGATCCTGACACATTAGTAAGAACTAAAATAGTGTTACACTATTTTTATTAACATGAAAAATATTTGTTGAATTTAATTAATCTTTTGCAGATTAGGTTGGTTGATTTAAAAACAGCTCAGATGTGTACTAATAAATATGATAACTGTACTATTATGGTGAGCTCAAGGTTTAGGGAATTGTTTCTCCATGTCTGACTTGCAGGCATATTTACTCACTAATACCATGCAAGAATAATCTCTCCATCTCTTCTTTTCTCTCCTAAGTGATAGATATTAGAACTGTCTTCCCATGAGGCAGAAACCTGGAGCTTTCTCCATTTTACTTAGTGATCAATTTATACTTCTCTTTGATGTTTCCTTCTTTTCTAAAAGGAAGATCTAAAAGGGAAATCTAGCCTGGTTAATTTAACAGTGTCTTTCAAACATTTTAAAAATGTGGGTTGTAAATAAATTTAGTGGTTTTCAGGCAGTTAAGAAAATTTTTTTAAGTGAGAGTGCATCACAGGAAGTAAGGTTAAGTATTGTTTCATGAAGCATTACACATACATATGTGTATACATAAATATATTACTACATGTGTAACACATATATGAAAGACAGTAAGTATAATGATTAAGGACATGGACTCTGGAGCCATGCTGCCTGTATTCAAATTCTGGCTTGACTATTTGTCTTTGGATAAGTTTCTATGTGCCCCAGTTTACTTGTCTGTAAAATTAAGGTAATAAATATAGTACCTACCTCACAGAATTGTTGTGAGAATTAAGTGAATTAACATATGTAAAGAGCTTAGGTTTTATAAATCCCTTTCTCAATGTTTATCCATCCATCTATCCACACACACATACAGATATACACACAGATATCTATATATCTGTATCTACACACATGCACATATATAGTAAGAGCTATGTAAAAGTTATTGTTAATGTGTGTGTGTGTGTGTGTGTGTGTTTGCTTGCTGTGTCCTAATTTAAAATATGTTTCTTACTGTGAGTTGTGGCCAAAAAAGTTTTAGTTAACTGGTTTATCAGGTGGAAGCTGGTATTGTGAGTGGATTTGGAGTGAGGAGACTCTGGTCCAAGTCAATTCTCTGTCAATCCCCAGGTTTCCTGGAATGTGTCACTTGACCTCTCTGTCATTGTCTTTCTCTTAAAGGTGATTGGGCACCAAATTATCTTAAATGTGCCAACAAACAGTATAATTCTATGCTTTTATTCTTTCTGTCTCTTCCCTTTCTTCCCTCTTACTTGGGAAGTTCTTTATGGGCTGCAGATTCTTCATGAGTTTTGACCTTGGCCAGGATGACTAAATGAGGATTAGGTGCCTGAGAAAAAAGACATGTAATAGGGACTCCCCATACAGAATAGTGACCAACTGACCTCATCAGATCTTTCCTTTGAAGGCAAGTTGAATGTGGGAAGACAGGCAACATTAGGGATGCCTAGAGAGAGACATCAGAATGGAAGAGGATCAGAGCAGTGTTGCTATAGTGTCCTTCAGATTATGACGGGAGGAAAAATGGCTTATACAATCGGTACTGGCAGTGAAATTCTGCTGAGGGGACAGAACCATTCAAACTGCCTTTGACTAACTTATATGGTTGTGGAAAACTGACCCTCAGGACGTGCCCTGGGTGGGAAATAGAGAGATGGTTGTTGAGCCAGGAGAGGAGATGAGACAAAGGGGGCCCAGGAACATGAGAAGGTAGAGCTTAAATACAAGAGACACCAGTGAAACTTTCCTAGAAGCAGGGATAGTTAAGAACTTTTCAAATAACAGGGATCTCTAATTCTCAATTTTTTGTTGGCTGTGTCACACTGGGGTGCAATGCCTCTTTATTGTACTTGTACTCTCTGTTGACTTGAGTCAGTAGTGTTCCAGAAAGAAAGGGGATTAAGAAGGGTCCATCAACTTGATATGAGGAAGAAAGTGAAATTCAGAACAGATATCAAGAATTTAGTGGAAGCAGGAACTCAATTGAAATGTAGCTCCCCCCAGGCACCCAGACATACTAGAAAGGATACCAGGTTTCCCAGTATATGTAGAATGAAGGTTTGAGCCAATTTACTTAAATCCTGGAAGACAGGATGAGTTAAGCAAGTGCAAGAGCTGGAGGCTTTCAAGCAGCTGATACATGATATGATACCATAACTCTTTCATATAGAGTGTTGTTTTCCTAAGACTATCTCTGAGCACTAGCTTTGTAAGTTTCTCCTCACCAATAAGGGTTTCATGGTAAAATAAATTTGGGAAGTGATGGGCACTGTGCCACTCAACTCTCCCTGAGGCCCTATGGTTTACATTAGCATGTTATAACTCTGGGAAGATGGGCAGTGAAGGTTAAGATTACACAGTTGCCTTCCTTGAAGCCCAGAAGAACCAAAGGAACATAGTCTAGTTTCCAGTTACTTGTTGCTAAATTGTTCTTTCTTCATTTCAAAAGAGGCATTGCCAAACTAACATGTCCAGAAACTTCCCAATGAAGTACATTTATCCTCTTGTTTCCACCATCTTGAATAATATCACTGCCACCTGTCATCTCAGTTAGAAATCTCAGTTATCTTATATTTTGGACCCTTAGTTCTCCTTCACATCTGCCACACACATATAATAGAATTAGTTCATTATCAGATCTTGTTGATGCTTGTAAAACGCTTATATATCCCTTGCTACATGCCAGACTTTTTATAATTTTAATATACATTGGATGTTTATGATACACTGACTCCTTCTAACAGGAAATTGTATTTCCATAAATTAAGCAACAAACAATCGGAGATTGAAATTGAAACAAATAGCATCAAAAATGAACAGTTAGGGATAAATCTGACCAAAGATGTGAAAGACGTGTACACTGGAAACTACTAAATATTGCTGACAGAAGTAAAGAAAATGTCAATAAATGGAGAGATACACCTTGTTCATGGCCTGTAAGACAGTATTGTTAAGATGTCAGTTCTCCCCAAACTGATCTATAGATTCAATATAATCCCAGTCAAAATCTCAGCACTGTTTTGGGTAGAAATTGGCAAGCTGATTTTAGCATTCATATGGGAATGCCAAGGACTTAAAATAACTAAAACAACTTTAAAATAATAAGAAAATTGGAGGGGTGCACTACTTGATTTTAAACATTGTTGTTAAGCTATAACCAAAACAATGTGGTATTGGCATGGAAATAATTCATCAAAGGAACAGAATAGAGAGTTTTGAAATATACCCATACATTATGGACAATCGATTTGTTTTTAGATCAGAGCAAAGGCAATGCAATGGAAAAGGGATAGCTTTTTATTTATTTATTTATTTATTTTTTAAAAGCAAGCAGCTGTTTCTTCTTTTTCTTTTCTTTTCTTTTCTTTTCTTTTCTTTCTTTCTTTCTTTCTTTCTTTCTTTCTTTCTTTCTTTCACAGAGAGAGAGAGACAGCGAGAGAGGGAACACAAGCAGGGGGAGTGGGAGAGGGAGAAGCAGGCTTCCTGCTGAGCAAGGAGCCCAATGTAGGGCTCGATCCCAGGACCCTGGGATCATGACCTGAGCTGAAGGTAGACGCTTAATGATTGAGCCATCCAGGCGCTCCAGGGATAGCTTTTTCAACAAATAGTGTGGGAATAATTGCATTGCTATATTTAATTTTTTTAAGATTTTATTTTTAAGTAAACTCTACATCCAACATGGGGTTTGAACCCAAACCCTGAGATCAAGGGTCACATGCTTCACTGACTGAGCCAACCAGGCACCCCTAGATATCTATAATTAAAATAATTTGGGTCCATACCATGCACCGTTTACAAAAAACTAACTCAAAATGGATCATATACCTAAATGTGAGTCATAACATTAAAAACATTCTAGAAAAAAACATGGTAGATAATCTTTGTGACCTTGAATTAGGCAATATTTCTTAGAAAAGACACCAAAATCACAATCTATAAAAGGACAAATTGATGAATTAGACTTCTTCAAAATCTAAAACCTTCCATTCTTCAGAAGACATTGTAAGGAGAGGAGAGAATGAAAAGACCATAGACTGGGAGAAAATCTTTGGGAAGTATATATTTGATAAAGGACTTGATTCCAGAATATATAAAGAACACTCAAAACTCAAGAAAACCCAATACAAATGGACAAAAGGTTTGAATAGACACTTCAGCAAAGAAGATATAGAGATGGCAAATAATTACATGAAAACATGGCTAATATTGTTACTCATTGGAGAAATGCAAATTAAAAACTACAATGAGATACCACTACATACCTATCAGAATGACTAAAATTAAAAAGATTGACCACCCCAAGTGTTGAAGAGGATGTGGAGGAACTAGAACTCTGAAATACTACTGGTGGGAATGTAAAATGGTACCATCATTTTGGAAAACAGTTTGGCAGTTACTCAAAATGTTAAGTATACATCTATTACATGATCTACCTATTCCACTTCAAGATATTTATTTACCCAAGAGAAAAGAAAATATATGTCCATATAAAGATTTGTACAGAAATGTTTATAATAGCTTTATTTACAGCCCCCAAGAGATAAGCAACCCAAATTTCCATCAAAAGGTAAATGGATAAACAAATGATAGCATATTTATACAATGCCATTGTACTCAGCAATAAAAAGGAATGAACTGTGTGTACAGCCAACAAGGATGACTCCCTAATTATGCTAAGTGAAAAAAGCCAATCTAAAAAGATGATATACTATATTGTCCCATTCCTTTAAAACTCTAGAAAATGCAGACAAGCCTAATAGTAACAGAAAGCAAATCAATTTGTTTGGGGAGGTGAGGGGAAGTGTGGGGTGGAGGAGCACAGATTAGTGGGAAAGGAAGGGATTACAAAGGGACCTGAGGAAACTCTGGGCCGTAATCCATATGTTAACTATCTTGATCACAGTGATGGTTTCACGGGTATGTGCATCTGTCAAACTTACCAAATTGTATACTTAAAGTATGTGCACCTTATTTTATCTCAATTATATCTCAATAAAACTTTTTTTAAAAAGGTGGTTCCAATATACATTTGTTGGAGTGAGGTGTGGGTGGGTCATTCAAGTAGGCATATCCAGCTTAGGGTTGGAAAAGGGGATCTGGAGCTCCGGGGAGAAGCTGGGGGAAAAGATTGTAGGAATAAATTGTCCCTCCCACTCTCTCACTCCTTCCCTCTTCTTCTTCCTCCAGCATAAAGATCTGAGCTGGTTGAAAACTGTACTTATGTGAAGTTGATAGTTGAAGATATAGGGAAGGCTGGTTACATGAAGGAATGGGTACAAGGAAAGGTTATTGAGGAAAGAAACTTGAGAAACACTTGAGGCATGTTTGAAGGGGATATTGAACAATAAGAGAAACCAGTAGGACCAGAAGAATGGTGGGCATACAGGAAAATAATTAGTAAAAGGGAATGGATGGGCTACCTCCTTTTTGCTTAGCATTATTTCTGTAAGTGTTGGTCTGTCTTTCCAGGGCTCAAGAACATCTCCACTGGGATAAAGAACAAGCCAATCAACCACAGGGACTATGCTGGTTAATTTCCTATTGTTTCTGGCAGAGTAGTAGGTTGTTGTAAAAAAAAAAAAAAAAAAGCACAAAACTAAACCTCGAGGAAAACAATACTCTTAGCAGGTGGGAGTCATTTCACATGTAGTCCTTTAGCTAGCTCAACAAAGCAAACAATATTTGCTTGGCACCAGCATCTTCTGTTTTCATAAGCCAGGCCACATGAAATGCTGAGTGCCTTTAGAGAGGTATAGTAATTTATCCCCTGCTGCCTGGCATAAAGTGGGTGAACCATTTTTAATGTCATAGAACAAGGATAGAAAAAAACCCTGTGAATTATATAAAAACATATATGAGGTCTTTAAATGGGTGTCCTGGCTGCACACCTTTTGAGATGCCTTTCAGCCTTTTGTGCTCCTGCCCGAGAAGGTCTGATAATAATTTCCAAAAATTGCTGTGTTCTTGGATTCATATTACATGAATGCACCCAGGAGAAATTAGTCAATTATTTCAGAGAAATAACAGGCACTGTGGAAAAGAACCTAACAGGGTCAGAATTTCTGCTTTCTTATGTTCTTTAGATTTCCTACAATAATAAATGATTATGAAATCTACAGATTTTCCAGGGAAGATTTAATATTAAGTTCCAATTGAAGTTTCTCATTCAAAGTCTTTAGAAAGAAGTGGGTTGAATTTCATACCGTGACTAAACAGTGTTGAGGGGGAAACAAGAACCAAAGAAAAATTAACCAACTGACCAAACAAACAGAAACCCAAATTCACAAAAATAAAAACACCCTATATGCCAAATAACAGCATTCAGTGCTGACTGGTTTGTTAGATGACAGAGAGACCTCTGTTCTGACTGATGAGCTGTGTGACTTGGGACAGATTGCCCATCTCTCTGAGCCTCTGCTCCTCCATCAGAGGGACCCTAATACTTACCTCGCCAACAGAGATGTGGTGAGGAGAGAAGGGATCAATGACAGAGTGCCTGGCCGGATTATCCAAAAATGATCATTTAGTTCCTTCCCCTTTTTTCTCAGGGACTAACCGAGGCCGACAGTTTAGGATGCAAGCAGAAATTTTGCTGCAGTGCGTAAACCAATTCCAGTCTTCGCCTTCTTTGCTGTTTCTGCTTCTGTACCCTCTTGGAGTGTGAATGAGGAAGGTTCTCTCCTTTTGAGGTACAGGTTTGGGTTGGGTTAACTTAGCTAGGAGAGTGACATGTCTGGCTTTTTTACCTGTTGCCTTATGTCTTTGGCCATGTTTCCACCAGGCTGTGGCCTCAGTGCTCTGGTCAAACCAGAGTCATTGAAGCTGAGAGAGTAGGAGGTGTGGTGGCACACTGCGTGGGAGCTCAGAGCTGGTATTCCCAAATTCTTCTGAACTGCCGCAGAGACAGCACAGCCTTGGTTCAGGCAGGCTTCCTCTCTGCAGCTGTCAGCCTTCTCCTTTACCCTTCCAGATGTCCTACACTCTCTCAGGACAAGAGGTGGTCCATGGCTTCGGCACTGATGGAAAGAAATCTTATTCCAAAGAGGAGGTACTCTATTCTGGCTCTCAGTTTTTATTTTGTCCTTAAACCTCAGACTCTCTTTCCCAGGATGGATTTAAATTGGCTTACAGTAATAATTCCCATTTGTTACATGCCCCATGCTTTAAATTCACTAACTCACTTATTTCTCACAGCAGTCCTGCAAAATACATGTGATTGGTCCCATTTTATTGATGAGGAGTTTGAGGCTTAAACAGATATTAGGACTTGTGTGAAGCAGCATAGTTGGTGACAGTAATATTGGAACCCAGTATGTTCTATTTTGGAGCTGTGAGGCAGTTTGTCTCTCAGTGCTATTTACCTGCTTTTCCATGCTCCTCACCATACTGTCACCCTGGAAAAGGCATCCTGGTCTGGGGCAAGTGCTAGTCTAAAGGATTTATTTGCCATGTTGATCCTGAGATGTGATCTCTTTCTCTGTCTCATCCCTGGGATGTCATTAGAGAGAGTTTGCCAGCTGGGAAAAGATGCAAAGGACCACAGCACCAGTGAGTACTGTGTGTCCTCATAAAAGCGCTGCTCCAAAAACAACTACATTTTACTGAGAGAATTAACCAAAAATTGAGGCTAGTTTTTACAACTAAATGAGTGGAGTTGCATTAATTATCTATAAACCTTATTCTTAAGTGGTTCTCAGCTCTAAAATTCCAAAGGAAGCAAGCAGAGTACAGTATGCAATGTTCTCTGAGGTGGATGATCCAGGCTTCTCAAATTTTAGAAGGTCTCATTGGGGACAGTTATGATCTTGAACTATATCATGCTTTTATTCTTTAAAAGGCTCTTTTAAGCCCTCAAAGCTGAACAAGCTGGCCTATCTCAGAGCACCAGAGCTAGGTCAAAAGCGCATCAACATTTTTTTTTTCTAGCAAAACTAAAACAAACACGAACAATATTTCCTATAAAATTGAAAAATAGAATCAATGAGGAGAAACAGGGTAAAAAGAAGGACAGGGGTGCCTGCGTGGCTCAGTCGTTAAGCGTCTGCCTTCAGCTCAGGTCATGATTCCAGGGTCCTGGGATCGAGACCCACATCGGGCCCCACATCGGGCTCCCTGCTCCGCGGGAAGCCTGTTTCTCCCTCTCCCACTCCCCCTGCTTGTGTTCCCTCTCTCGCTGTCTCTCTCTCTGTGTCAAAATAAATAAATAAGATCTTAAAAAAAAAAAAAAGGACAGTTTTGGATTTTGTAAGAATTGAACTTTGATTCAGAATTTGAACTTGGTGTGAATTGAATTTATTTAACTTTCATTCACATTTAAAGGCCTAGGCCCAAGTCAAGAAGAGTTCCTGAGCATTCCACGAAAGATTTTGCTTTGTAATCCACATTTAAGTTCCATGATTGGTGCACTAGGGTTATTTTTCCAATCTGAATGGATGTAGAAGCACGTATGGACATGCAGTGGGCACAAAGCTGTTAGCATCACTCAGAAATAAGCTTAGATCTCATCGCAACCAATATAAATCTTGCATAACAAAGGATTTGGGGCTTAAGGTGGTTTTTAAACTTCAAACAGTGTTCAGTATGACTTACTTTTATTACCTTAGAATGTACTTGTTTTTCTAGGTGTTCAAAGCACCTTACTTATTCTGAGATACAGAGTTAGTTTTTATGGTGGTAATGAACTCTTCAGTAGATGACAGAATTGATGTCTGATACTACAGCATGAACTCCTCCATGCAGCTATAGCTAAGTTTCATCTGTGACTTCAAGTGACTTGACTCTGTGGCAGCCGCAAAGCAAGGAGCACAGGCTTTGGAGTCAGGTTCTCTTACTTATGTATTTTGGCTTTGGGAAAATCACTAGTGATTCTTAAAATTTAACGTGCCTAACAAGTCACCTGAGGTTTTTGTGAAAACGCAGATTCTACTCTGTAGGTCTAGTGTGAAGCCTGAGGTTCTGCATTTCTAACAAGCTCCCAGATGGTGCTGATGTTGACAATCACACTTTGTGTGTCAGAAAACTCTTCGAACCTTAGTTTTCTCATCTGGGAAAAAAAAGGGGGATGAAAATAACTAGTTGGGAAAATTGTTAGGAACATTAACTGAGTCAGTGTGGTGAAGCATCTGACACATAGGAAGATTACCACAAATATAAATGTCCCACTCCTCCTTTTCCCCTATTTTGTTGCTTCCTAGCTCAGCAGCTTGTTCAACTCCAAGTTTCCTCAGCCCCAGTTTTTACTGGATTTACCTTCATATTTATGATATAATAAGGTTTATGGCAAAAACACACATATGAATAATGAAGAGCGCACCCCTGTCCTCTTTCCCCAAATTATGTGACATTCAACATTACATGGAAAATCTTATACCCAATGTGAATGCCCAAATTGAATTGAAAAGCAACTTGTTCAAAATGGTTCTAAACCTTTGCTTAACCATTAGCAAAAAAAAAAAAAAAAAAATTGATTATTTGGGATCACAAAACAATACCCAATTCTTAGAAGACACACTTCTAAGATAAAATGTTTCAAAATGGTTAGAAATAAAAGAATGGGCAAAATAGACCAGGCAACTCAAATATAAGCAAAACGAGGGTTCTCTTTTTTTTTTTTTTTAAGATTTTATTTATTTATTTGACAGAGAGAGAGACAACGAGAGAGAGAACACAAGCAGGGGGAGTGGGAGAGGGAGAAGCAGGCTTCCCGCAGAGCAGGGAGCCCAATGCGGGGCTCGATCCCAGGACCGTGGGATCATGACCTGAGCCGAAGGCAGACGCTTAACGACTGAGCCACCCAGGCACCCCCAAAACGAGGGTTCTAATCTTGATATCAGACAAACTAGAATTCAATTTGTAAACTCTTCCATTAAGTAGAAGGGGAGGGAATACTTCAACCCATCATCTGAGGTCAGTTTTACCCTGATGCCAAAACCAAAGACATCAGAAGAATAGAAAACTATAGGCCAATCTCTTATGAATGTAGCAGCAAAAATCATTCTCAACAAAATACTAGCAAATTCTATGAACATATCAGAGTTATACATGCCAAATAGCATTTATCCCATGAATGCAAGAGTGGTTTAACATTTAAAAATCAATTAATGTAATATACCATGTTTTAAAATTACACGATCATTTCAATAGATGCAGAAAAGCATTTGACAAAGTCAAGTTCCTCTCAGAATAAAAATACTTAAACTAGAAGGGAATAAAGTAAATAGAAGGGAAATTCCTCAACCTGATAAAGAGCATCTACAGGAACTTACAGCTAATATACTTAATGGTGAAGGTGTGAGTATTTTCCCCGATAAGATCAGAGATGAGACAAAGATGTCATTCTCACCACCTCTATTCAGTGGTCTACTTGAGACTCTTGCTAGGGGCAATATCATAGTCCGTTCAGGCTATAATTACAGAATATCATAAACTAAGAGGCTTATAAACAACAAATTTATTTCTCATTGTTAAGGAAGCTGAGGCCAAGATCAAGTTGCCAGCAGTCTGGTGTATGTTAAGATGTCACTCCCTGTAGGGGCGCCTGGGTGGCTCAGTTGGTTAAGCGACTGCCTTCGGCTCGGGTCATGATCCTGGAGTCCCGGGATCGAGTCCCACATCGGGCTCCCTGCTCAGCGGGGGGTCTGCTTCTCCCTCTGACCCTCTTCCTTCTCATGCTCTCTGTCTCTCATTCTCTCTCTCGCAAATAAGTAAAATCTTAAAAAAAAAAAAAAAGATGTCACTCCCTGTAGACAGTTTTTTGTTTTTGTTTTTTGCTGTGTTCTCATGGCAGAAGGGGCAAGGGACCCCTCCCAGGCTTCTTTTATGAAGGCACTAATCTAAATCATGAGGGCTCCAACATCATGACCTAATCACCTCCCAAAGATTCCACCTACTATCATGACCCTGGGTGGTAGGATTTCAACATATGCATTTTTGAGTGATTCAAATATTCAATCTATAGCAGGCAATTAGTCAAGAAAAAAGAAATAAAAGACATCCAGACTGGAAAGGAAGAAGTAAAACTATATTCACAAATGTCATGATCTTGTGCATAGAAAATCTCAAGGACCCACTAAAGACCAATTAGAGATGATAAACAACTTCTGCAAGGTTGTAGGATATAAGAGCAATATAAAAAAATCAATTGCATTTCCATACATTATCAAAAACCAATCTGAAAATGAAGTTCAAAAACAATTTCTTTTATCATAGCATGAAAAAGATTAAAATAGGAATAATTTAAACTGGAGATGGGTAAGACTTGTATACTGAAAGCTGCAGAACATTGTTGAAAGAAATGAAAGAATGTCTAAATAAATAGACATCCTATGCTCATAGATTGGAAGACTTAATACAGCATGTGAAAATGGCAGTACTCCCTAACATTGATCTACTGATTCAATGCAATCTATAGCAAAATCCCAGAATTTGGCAAGCTGATCCTAAAATTCATGTAGAAATGCAAGGAATCTAGAATAGCCAAAACAGTCTTGAGAAGAACAACACAATTGTAGGACTCACTTGTAGTTTCAAAGATAGAGCAATCAAGACAGTATGGCACTACCATGAAGATCAATGGAATAGAATTTAGAGTCCAGAAGTAAACCCTAAACTTTTATGGTCAGTTGACTTTTGATGAAGGGGCCAAGACAATTTGATGGGGGGAAATAATAGTCTTTTAACAAATGGCACTAGGGAAATTAGATATCCATATGAAAAAGTATGAATTTGGAATATTATGGGAGTAGTGGAAATTTTATTGATATAATAAACGAATCTCAACTCAAATATCAGCATTGTGCATTTTAGCATTTCTGCTAAAATCAGGAACAAGTGTTTGTTACTACCACTGTATATACAATATGCTGAAAGTATTAGCCAATATAATTGGGAAAGCAAAGAAATTATAGAGACATACAAATTATAAAGGAGGAGATAAAACTATCATTTATAGGTATGATATGATGGTGTACTTTGAAATTGTAAGACAATCAGTTGAAAAGCTTTGTCAAGCAATAAGAGAATTCAAAAATAGTTACATACAAAACCAATACAGGGAAATCAGTAGCAATCTATCTATATCAATATGAATGTATATCAACCACTTAGAAGATAAGACCTTACTTGGAATAGCAATCAAAAAGATAAAATACCTACAGATTCAGCAAGACACACATGAAGAAAACTTTAAAACTCTTCTGAAAAATACAGAAGAAGATTTGAACAAATGCAAACATTTTGCATGGTCTTAGAAATTATCTTCATAAAGTTGGCAGTTTTCTCCAGGGTAAATTACACGTTTTACATGATCCCAATAAAAATGCCAGTACTTCCTCCCCCCTCCCCCCCCTTAGGTGACAAAGTTTATTCTGAAGTTCATATGACAAATGAAACAAATGAGACCACCCAGGAAATTCTGATAGGGAAGAGTGATGGGGAAGGGCTATCCCTATCAGATATTAAAGCATAAAGCAACAACAATTTTAAAAGTATGATAATGGTGTTTGAAAGAAGCAGATGGACCAATAGAACAGAATAGCATGCCCAGAAATTAACTCATATACATACAGGAATTCAGTAGATGATACGGTGATCATCTCAAATCAATGGCAGGGGTGGGGAATCTCAACTATACAAATAGTGTTGGGACAACTAGAACCATCTAGAAAAATACAAAGTGGGATCTATACTTCATACTACAGGAGGGTAAATCCCAAGTGAATGAAAGATTTAGATGTTAAAATTGAAGCCAAATAAATGCAAATAAAACGAAGAAATTATGAATTTGGGGTGGAGGATGCCTTTCTAATTATGACTAGAAATCTAGTGTGTAGCTCCCTCTGGGTCCTTGGGAGGGCTCCTGACATGTCTCTGGGCATGTCCCTGCATGGGGGACAGGACTGGCCTGGACTGCAGTTGAGGGGGCTGGGACTGAGTCACAGGGGGTCCACAGTTGTGACTGAGGTCCACAGGTCTGTCTCTGTGGGCACAGATGGGTGCACCTCCTGCTGGGTGCCTAGGTTGGCAGGACTGCCCTTGGATTGTATGTGAGTAGGACTAGAGTTGGATCATAAAGCTGCTCAAGATCTGTAGACAGTCCCAAGGTTGGCAAACCTACTCCCCAGGGCACAATCCTTACATGTTAATCTTTCTCAGAGTTTCCTTTGTGGCCCAGTAGCTCTTTTCATTCGAAATGCTTGGTGTGGGCAAAGCCAGTGTGACTGGAGATTTCGTGAGAGGGGGTGGAAGTAGATGAGACTAAGGAAGTGAGAGAGGACAGATTACAAGAATAGTACGTCAGCAGATGCTGTAGAGTTCCCTTCTTCCACACACACACCAAATGTACAGATACACATGGAGCAATTCCCTGTGAAAGAAATCTGGAACCTAGCTGACCAACTCCTACACATCTAACAAATGAGAAAATATCCACATCTAAATGAGTAGGAAAGGCCGAGGCACACTCTTGCTATAAAGCCCACCTCAACACAGTGCCATACAATTGTCCTGGAACTCCCAACTCCTACCTTCTCCCTGTGGATCAAGGGTTCTGAACCCCACATCTATCTCCACAACTAGAGATTCCTCCCACTAGAGAAACAGACTCCTAAAACACCTATATCTGTAAGCCAACAAGGCTGTGTCCATGAGACTCCAATATTACAGCAAATAAAGAAGCAATTCTTTTTTTTTTTTTTTTAAAGATTTATTTATTTGAGAGAGAGAGATAGCTCAGTGAGGAGGGGCAGAGGGAAGGGGAGAGAGAAACCCAAGCAGACTCTGTGCTGAGCACAGAGCCAACGCAAGGCTCAGTCTCGTGACCCTGAGATCACCACCCTGAGATCATGACCTGAACAGAAACTGAGTCAGATGCCCAACCGACTGCTTCACCCAGACACCCCAAGAAGCAATTCTTAATGAGCACACAGGCACTTGCTGTGACTATTGCCTTAGGGCTCAGTGTAGAGAGATCAGGCACAATTGCCCATCTCCTACTCTTCCCCTGAAAGAGGTTTATCTGCATAATTTAAAAGCTGACACTGGAGGACCAGCTTTCTAATTTAGCAGGTACTAGGAACTGGCTGTAATCCTCCCCAGAGACTGGGGAAGTCAGAGCTCATCTCTCTCACCTTCTCCCTCTAGAAGTTTATCTGCATACTTTAAAAGATGCTGCCTGAAATTTAACAGGCATCAGGGGATGTTTGTAATCTTCCTAAAACCTGAGAAGCTTGTAGACACCTCTCATGCCTTCTCCCTTCATCTCACTCCAATAATAAAACCCAGTTGCGAGTATCTTCTTGGAAGGAGCTTATAAACACATCTGGCACTTCAGCTTTTTTGGCAGTCACCCAAGGGTCAGGTCCCAGATTGCTTGACTCTAATAGTCAATGAGGTTTGCATTCAGGAGTCTTACAGGATTGTAGCAAGCAAAGAGTTCTTAACAGGTACAAGAGCACCCTCCCTGCAGCTATACACCAAGGTACAGCACAGAGGGAGCAGTCACAAATGCTCATTTTCCAGTTTCTCCATGGAGGGGCCTAACTATAAACTTTCTCAGCTGGTGCCTGAGGGTCCAGCTTCTAATCAGCCTGCATCCAGGCACTGACTGTGATCTTACCTTTTGGAACACAGACAGGTTTTGGCACACCCTCAACTACTAGAAGCCACTAAAAATAAAAATGCTTCTTGGACAATCACCAAAGTTAGAGACAACGAAGAGCTGGAGCAGGGTTCAAGGATAAGGTTCATCTCCTGCATGAGACCACTCCATCAGGACTGGGAGAGGTGGCTGTTTCATATAATAGTCAGAAACCAACACAAAAAGTCAAGGAAAATGAAGAAATAGATGAATGTGTTTCAAACCAAAGAATAAGATGAATGTCCAGAAACATGTCTTAATGGGATGGAGATAAGTGGCTCTCCTAACGGAGAGTTCAGAATAATAGTCTTAAAGATACTCACTGGGAGGCCAGAAGAACAATGTGTCAACAAAGTGAGAATTTCAAAAAAGAGATAGAAAATATTAAAAAGTACAAATGGAAATCATGGAGCTAGAGAGTGCAAATAACCTGAAAAATTCATTAGCAGTGTACAACATCAAACTAGATCAAGTGGAAGAATGAGCCAGTGACCTCAAAGACAGGATAGTGGAATTCATCCAATCAAAGGAATAAAAAGAAAAAAAAAGATGAAAAAGAGTGAAGATAGCATAGGGGATTATGGAACACTATCAAACGTACCAATGTTATGCACTGTAGGAGACAGGATGGAGAAAGGATCAGAAAGCTTATTCAAAGAAATAAATGGCCGAGAGGCACCTGGGTGGCTCAGTTGGTTAAGCGTCTGTCTTTGGCTTAGGTCATGATCTAGGGATCCTGAGATTGAGCCACACATTGGGCTCCCTGCTCAGTGGAGAGTCTGCTTCCCCCTCTTCCTCTGCCCCTCCCCCTGCTCGTGCTCCCTCTCTCTTTCTGTCTCTCAAATAAATAAATAAAATCTTGAAAGGAAGGAAAGAAGAAAGAAAGAAAGAAAGAAAGAAAGAAAGAAAGAAAGAAAGAAAGAAAGAGAAAGAAAGGAAAAAAAGAAAGAAAGGAAAAAAAAAGAAAGAAAAAAAGAAAGAAAGAAAGAAAGAAAGAAAGAAAAAAGAAAGAAAAGAAGGAAGGAAGAAAGAAATGGATGAAATAAAATAATGGTTGAAAACTTCCTTAACCTGGAGAAAGAAAAAGACATTTAGATTCAGGAAGTCCAGAGAGTTCCAAATATTAAGTGTGTAGTTCCATGGTACTAAATATTTGCATAATGGTGTGCAACCATCGCCACCATCCATTCCATCTAAAATTCTTTTCATCTTGTAACACTGACACTCTATACCCATTAAACAGTAACTCCCCATCCTTTCTCTTCCTAGCCCCTGGCAACCACCATTCTACTTTTTGTCTCTATGATTCTGACTACTCTTAAGTACCTCATGTAAGTAGAATTATGCAGTATTTGTCTTTTTTGTGACTGGCTTATTTCACTTAGAATAATGTCCTCAAGTTTCATCCATGTTGTACCATATACCAGAATTTCCTTCTTTTTAAAGGCTGTATGTAATATGTAAATGTATATATTACATTTTGCTTATCCATCTCTCATCAGAAATTTGGGTTGCTTCTGCATTTTAGCTATTGTGCATAAGGCTACTATGAACATGAGTATACAGATATCTGAGACCCTGTTTTCAATTCTTTTGGGTATATGCCCAGAAATGGAATTGCTGGATCATGTAATTTTATTTTTAATTGTTAGAGGAACTTCTATACTGTGTTCCATAGTGGCAGTACCATTTTACGTTCCAACCAGGTGCACAAGGTTACTGTTTTCTCCACATCCTTGCCAACACTTGTTCTCTTGTTTTGTTTTGTTTTGTTTTTTTAATTTTAATAGTAGCCATCCTACTGGGAGTGAAGTAGTATCTCATTGTAGTTTGATTAGCATGCCTTTAATAATTAGAGTTGACCATCTTTTCATGTATTTATTGGGTATTTGTGTATCTTCTTTGGAGAAATGTCTATTCAAGTCCTTTGCTCACTTTTGAACTGGGTTGTTTGTATTTTTGTTGTTGAATTATAGGAGTTCTTTATATATTTTGCACATTATCAGAATATTCGGGGGCACCTCAGTGGCTCAGTTGGTTAAGTGTCTGACTCTTGATTTTGGCTCATGTCGTGATCTCAGGGTCATGGATTGAACCCCTCATCAGGCTTTATGCTGGGTGTGGAGCCTACTTAAGATTCTCTCTCTCTCTCTCTTTCTCTCTCTCTCTCCCTCTCCCTCTCCCTTTGCCCCTCCCCTCCCAACTTGTACTCTCTCTCTCTCTCTCAAAAAACCCCCAGAATATCCAGATATATGATTCTTTTATATAATTATAATTTGCAAATGTTTTCCCCCATTCTGTGGATTACCTTTTTAGTCTTTGATGCACAACATTTAAAAATTTTCATACCATTTGAGTTCACTCACAGGTGAAATCTATAAAAAATTCACAAATGAATAAACAAAAAGCAGAATCAGACTTATAAATGCAGAGAAAAAAAAACTGATAGTTGCCAGAGATGAGGGGTGGGGTGGGAGGTAGGGCAAAATGGGTAAAGGGGAGTGGGAGACACAGGCTTCCAGATATGGAATGAATAAGTCACAGGAATAAAAGGCACAGCCTAAGGAAGGATGGACCCAGAAATGGACCCACAACTATATAGTCAACTCATCTTTGACAAAGCAGGAAAGAATATCCAATGGAAAAAAGACAGCCTCTTTAATAAATGGTGTTGGGAAAATTGGACAGCAACATGCAAAAGAATGAAACTGGACCACTTCCTTACACCATACACAAAAATAAATTCAAAATGGATGAAAGACCTAAATGTGAGACAGGAAACCATCAAAATTGTAGAGGAGAACACAGGCAGAAACCTCTCTGACCTCAGCTGTAGCAACGTCTTACTAAACATGTCTCCTGAGGCAAGGGAAACAAAAACAAAAATAAACTATTGGGACTTCATCAAAATAAAAAGCTTCTGCACAATGATGGAAACAATCACCAAAACTAAAAGGCAACCTTCAGAATGGGAGAAGATATTTGCAAATGACATATCTGATAAAGGGTTAGTATCCAAAATCTATAAAGAACTCATCAAACTCCACACCCAAAAAACAAATAATCCAGTTAAGAAATGGGCAGAAAACATTAATAGACATTTTCCCAAAGAAGACATCCAGATGACTTACAGACACATGAGGAGATGCTCAACAACACTCATCATCAGAGAAATACAAATCAAAACCACGATGAGATACCACCACACACCTATCAGAATGGCTAAAATTAACACAACAAGCAACAGGTGTTGGTGAGGATGCAGAGAAAGGGGAACCCTCTTGCACTGTTGATGGGAATGCAAACTGGTGCAGCCACTCTGGAGAACAGTATGGAGATTCCTCAAAAATTTAAAAATAGAGCTACCCTATAACCCAGCAATTGTACTACTAGGTATTTACCCAAAGGATACAAAAATACAGATTCAAAGGGGTACTTGATCCCTGATGTTTATAGCAGCATTATCAACAATAGCTGAATTATGGAGAGAGCCCAAATGTCCATTGACTGATGAATGGATAAAGAAGATGTACACACACACACACACACACACACACTGGAATACTACCCAGCCATCAAAAAGAATGAAATCTTGCCATTTGCAATGATGTGGATGAAGCTAGAGTGTATTATGCTAACTGAAATAAGTTAGAGAAAGAAAAATACCATATGATCTCACTCATATGTGGAATTTAAGAACTAAAACAGGTGAACATACAGGAATTGGGGGGAAAGGGAGAGAGGAAATAAACCATAAGAGACTCTTAATGATAGAGAACAAACTGAGCATTGATGGAGGGAGGTGGGTGGGGTGATGGGATGGATGGGTAAAGTATATTGGGGAGGGCACTTTTTGTGATGAACACTAGGTGTTGTATGTAAGTGATGAATCACTGAATTCTATTCCAGAAACCAATATTGCACTGTATGTTAACTAAGTAAAATTTAAATTAAAAAATCAATTGAGACTTAATTTGTGGCCTAACATATGCTCTATCCTGGAAAATGTATCATGTGCACTTGAGAAGAATTTTTATGCTGTTGTGGAGTAGAGTGTTCTGTATATGTCTGTTAGATCTAGTTCATTTATTGTTTTGTTTCTCTGTTTCCTTACTGGTTGTTCTATCCATTATTGTGAGTGAGGAATCAAAGTCTCCAAGTAGTACTATAGAACTATTTATTTCTTTCTTCAGTTCTGTCCGTTTTTGCTTCATATATTGTGCTGGTCTGCTATTAGGTATAAATGTTTATAATTCTTTTTGCTATATTGAACTTTTTTAGTAATGTAAGCCCAAGATGAGAGGAAGAGGACAGAGAATGGAAGTAATATTCATTGAACATTTAAGATGTGGCTGATAAATTACTGATTTTTTTTGCATTATGTTACTCTTTACAATACCCTTGTGAAATAAGTATTCTTGTTTAGATTGGGAAACAAGCTCAGAAACCAAAAGCAACTGACTGAAGAGGTCCAGATGATTGAAGAGCTTCTTTACTGGGAATTTTAATTATGAGTAAATGTATGTGTTCATCAAGTCTTTCCCTCTTTCTCTGTCTCTCTTTGTCTGTCTTCTGTCTGTCTCTCTCTCACACACACACAGACACACACACTGAAGGGCCAAGACACACAGTCAGTTAAAATGAGAACTACAATAAAACATTGAATGATGGGGCGGAGCAAGATGGTGGAGGAGTAGGAGACCTGGATTTCGTTTGGTCTCAGGAATTCAGCTGGATAGGGATCAAACCATTCTGAACACCTATGAACTCAACAGGAGATTGAAGAAAAGAATAGCAGCAACTATCTGAACAGGAAAGCGACCACTTTCTGGAAGGTAGGATGTGCGGAGAAGTGAATCCGAGGCGATATTCGGGAGGATAGACGGTGGGGGAGGGGCCTCCGTCGGCCGCTTCTGGCAAGTGATAGAGACGCGGAGCACAAAATCGGAACTTTTAGAAGTCAGCTCCGCTGAGGGACGCCACTCCAGTGGCTCAGTGGGGGGTGGAACCCTCACGGGACAGTGTGGTCTCAGGACCCTCAGGGTCACAAAGACCGGGGGTGCCTGAGTGCAGCAGAGCCGCCAAGTATCAGAGCGGGGAAGCTGGCTGCAGAGACGGAGCCGAGGCGCGGGCTCTCAGCTCGGGCTTGACATAAACTGATCTGCAGCAGTCGGGCCACTGCTCCTCCAGCAGGGACCCAACAAGCGGCAGATCTGGGGAGACTCACCTTCCTCCCCGGGGAGGAGCCGCGCGGGAGTGCGCCGCAGGGATCTGCTGGGTTTGGAGACTCCACATGGGGTTGGGTGCCAGAGATAGAAATGCTCGGTCACAGGCCGGGTGAGCACGGAGTGCGGCCGGAGACTGGGGAGACGGGAGTGACTGACTGCTTTTCTCTGGGGGCTTACTGAGGAGCAGGGCCCCGAGTTCTCGGCTCCTCCGAGGCAGAGATTGGGAGGCTGCCATTTTCACTCTCGGCCTCCAAAGCTGTACGGAAAGCTTGCAGGGAACAAAAGCTCCCGAGAGCAAACCCGAATAGATTACTTAGCCCAGAAGGCAAGGGCGGGGCAATTCCGCCTCCGGCAGAGACATTTGGAAACCACGGCAACAGGCCCCTCCCCAGAAGATCAGCGAGAACAGACAGCCAAGACCAAGTTTACCGATCAATGAGAATGGCAGAACTCCAGCGCTAGGGGAATACTGCACATAGAATCCATGGCCTTTTTACCATGATTCTTTAGTCTTTCAAAGTTAATTTTTTAACTGTCTTTTTTTTTTTTTTGAATTTTTCTTTTTCCCTTTTTCAACCAACATCTTATCAATCCCTTTTTTAAAAAACATTTTTATTTTTCATTTTTAGAGTCATATTCTATCCCTTCATAGTAGTTACTCTTATTTTGGCATATATATATAAGTTGTTCTCTCTTTAAAATTTTGAGATACAATTTCTTCTAACAGATCAAAATATACCCTAAATCTCTAGTGTATGGCTTTGTTCTAGTCTCCTGCCTGATCACATTCTCTCCCTGTTTTTTTCTTTTTTCTTTTAAAATCCTCTTCTTTCTTTTTTCAAACAACTTCTTATCAATTCCTTTTATACAATCTTTTATAATTTTCATCTACAGTTATATTCCATCCCTTCATCGTATTAACTCTTATTGTTGTACATATATAAGTTTTTCTTTCTTTAAAATTTTGGGAGGCACTTTCTTCTAACAGAGCAAAATACACCCAAAATCTAGTGTGTGGCACCGATCTATGTACCAGTCTGATCATATTTGATCATATTTTGTTTTTTTTTTTTGTTTTGTTCTGTTTTTGTTTATTTTTTTCTTTTTCTTTTTTTTTTTTCTTTCTTTCCCCCCAGTTTCAGGTCTTTTCTGATTTGTTTAGTGTATATTTTCTGGGGACGTTGGTACCCTGTTAGCATTTTGTTCTCTCATTCATCTGTTCTCCTCTGGATAAAATGACGCATGGAAAAAATCATCTCAACAAAAAGAACAAGAGGCAGTACTGACTGCCAGGGACCTACTCAATACGGACATTAGTACGATGTCAGAACTAGAGTTCAGAATGATGATTTTAAAGATACTAGCTGGGCTTGAAAAGAGCATGGAAGTTATTAGAGAAACCCTTTCTGGAGAAATAAAAGAACTAAAATCTAACCAAGTCAAAATAAAAAAGGCTATTAATGAGGTGCAATAAAAAATGGGGGCTCTAACTGCTAGGATAAATGAGGCAGAAGAGAGAATTAGCGATATAGAAGACCAAATGATGGAAGATAAAGAAGCTGAGAAAAAGATAAACAACTACTGGATCACGAGGGCAGAATTCGAGAGATAAGCAATACCATTAGATGAAACATTAGAATAATTGGGATCCCAGAAGAAGAAGAAAGAGAGAGAGGGGCAGAAGGTATATTGGAGCAAATTATAGCAGAGAACTTCCCTAATTTGGGGAAGGAAACAGGCATCAAAATCCAGGAGGCACAGAGAACCCCTCTCAAAATCAATAAAAATAGGTCAACACCCCGACATCTAATAGTAAAGCTTACAAGTCTCAGAGACAAAGAGAAAATCCTGAAAGCAGCTCGGGAGAAGAGATCTGTAACCTACAATGGTAGAAACATTAGATTGGCAACACACCTATCCACAGAGACCTGGCAGGCCAGAAAGGACTGGCATGATATATTCAGAGCACTAAACGAGAAAAATATGCAGCCAAGAATACTATATCCAGCTAGGCTGTCATTGAAAATAGAAGGAGAGATAAAAAGCTTCCAGGACAAACAAAAACTAAAGGAATTTGCAAACACAAAACCAGCCCTACAGGAAATCTTGAAAGGGGTCCTCTAAGCAAAGAGGGAGCCTAAAAGCAACATAGACCAAAAGGAACACAGACAATATACGGTAACAGTCACCTTACAGGCAATACAATGGCACTAAATTCCTATCTTTCAATAGTTACCCTGAATGTAAATGGGCTAAATGCCCCAATCAAAAGACACAGGCTATCAGATTGTATAAAAAGACAAGACCCATCAATATGCTGTCTGCAAGAGACTCATTTTAGACACAAAGACAGCCCCAGATTGAAAGTGAAGGGGTGGAAAACCATTTACCATGCTAATGGACACCAAAAGAAAGCTGGGGTGGCAATCCTTATATCAGACAAATTAGATTTTAAATCAAAGACTGTAGTAAGAGTGAGGAAGGACACTATATCATACTTAAAGGGTCTATCCAACAAGAAGATCTAACAATTGTAAATATCTATGCCCCTAACATGGGAGAAGCCAATTATATAAGGCAATTAATAACAAAAGCAAAGAAACACATTGACAACAAACAATAATAGTGGGGGACTTTAAAATCCCCCTCACTGAAATGGACAGATCATCTAAGCAAAAGATCAACAAGGAAATAGAGACTTTAAATGACACACTGGACCAAATGGACTTCACAGACATATTCAGAACATTCCATCCCAAAGCAACGGAATACACATTCTTCTCTAGTGCCCATGGAACATTCTCCAGAATAGATCACATCCTAGGTCCCAAATCAGGTCTCAACTGGTACCAAAAGATTGGGATCATTCCTTGCCTATTTTCAGGCCACAATGCTTTGAAACTAGAACTCAATCACAAGAGGAAAGTCGGAAAGAACTCAAATACATGGAGGCTAAAGAGCATCCTATTAAAGAATGAATGGGTCAACCAGGAAATTAAAGAAGAATTTAAAAAATTCATGGAAACCAATGAAAATGAAAACACAACTGTTCAAAACCTTTGGGATGCAGCAAAAGCAGTCCTAAGAGGCAAGTATATAGCAATACAAGCCTTTCTCAAGAAACAAGAAAGGTCTCAAGTACACAACCTAACCCTACACCTAAAGGAGCTGGAGAGAGAACAGCAAATAAGGCCTAAACTCAGCAGGAGAAGAGAAATAATAAAGATCAGAGCAGAAATCAATGAAATAGAAACCAAAAGAACAGTAGAACAGATCAATGAAACTAGGAGCTGGTTCTTTGAAAGAATTAACAAGATTGATAAACCGCTGGCCAGACTTATCAAAAAGAAAAGAGAAATGACCCAAATCAACAAAATCATGAATGAAAGAGGAGAGATCACAACCAACACCAAAGAAATACAAACAATTATAAGAACATATTATGAGCAACTCTATGCCAGCAAATTAGATAACCTGGAAGAAATGGATGCATTCCTAGAGATGTATCAACTACCAAAACTGAACCAGGAAGAAATAGAAAACCTGAACAGACCTATAACCACTAAGGAAATTGAAGCAGTCATCAAAAATCTCCCAAAAAACAAAAGCCCAGGGCCAGATGGCTTCCCGGGGGAATTCTACCAAACATTTAAAGAAGAATTAATACCTATTCTTCTGAAACTGTTCCAAAAGATAGAAATGGAAGGAAAACTTCCAAACTCGTTTTATGAGGCCACCATTACCTTGATCCCCAAACCAAAGACCCCATCAAAAAGGAGAATTACAGACCAATATCCCTGATGAACAGGGATGCAAAAATTCTCACCAAAATACTGGCCAATAGGATCCAACAGTACATTGAAAGGATTATTCACCACGACCAAGTGGGATTTATCCCTGGGCTGCATGGTTGGCACAACATCCGCAAATCAGGGCGCCTGGGTGACTCAGTTGGTTAAGTGACTGCCTTCGGCTCAGGTCATGATCCTGGAGTCCCTGGATCAAGTCCCACATTGGGTTCCCTGCTCGGCAGGGAGTTTGCTTTGCCCTCTGACCCTATCCCCTCTCATGTGTTCTCTCTCATTCTCTCTCTCTCAAATAAATAAATAAAATCTTAAAAAAAAAATCCACAAATCAATCAATGTGATACAATACATTAATAAAAGAAAGAATAAGAACCATATGATCCTCTCAATAGATTCAGATCAAGCATTTGACAAAGTATAGCATCCTTTCTTGATCAAAACTCTCCAGAGTATAGGCATAGAGGATACATACCTCAGTATCATAAAAGCCATCTGTGAAAAACCTACAGCAAATATTATTCTCAATGGGGAAAAACTGAGAGCTTTCCCCCTAAGGTCAGGAACATGGCAGGGATGTCCACTATCACCACTGCTATTCAACATAGTATTAGAAGTCCTAGCCACAGGAATCAGACAACCAAAAGAAATAAAAGGCATCCAAATCAGCAAAGAAAAAGTCAAACTCTCACTCTTTGCAGATGATATGATACTTTATATGGAAAACCCAAAAAACTCCACCCCAAAACTGCTAGAACTCATACAGGAATTCAGTAAAGTGTCAGGATATAAAATCAATGCACAGAAATCAGTGGCATTCCTATACACCAACAACAAGACAGAAGAAAGAGAAATTAAGGAGTCAATGCCATTTACAATTGCACCCAAAACCATAAGATAACTAGGAATGAATCTAACCAAAGAGGCAAAGAATCTGTATTCAGAAAACTATAGAATACTCATGAAAGAAATTGAGGAAGACACAAAGAAATGGAAAAACGTTCCATGCTCATGGATTGGAAGAACAAATATTGTGAAGATGTCAATGCTACCTAGAGCAATCTACACATTCAATGCAATCCCCATCAAAATACCATCCACTTTTTTCAAAGAAATGGAACAAATAATCCTAAAATTTGGATGGAACCAGAAAAGACCTCGAATAGCCAGAGGAATGTTGAAAAAGCAAAGCAAAGCTGGTGGCATCACAATTCCGGACTTCCAGCTCTATTACAAAGCTGTCATCATCAAGACAGTATGGTACTGGCACAAAAACAGACACATTGATCAATGGAGCAGGATAGAGAGCCCAGAAATGGACCCTCAACTCTATGGTCAACTAATCTTTGACAAAGCAGGAAAGAATGTCCAATGGAAAAAAGTCTCTTTAACAAATGGTGTTGGGAAAATTGGACAGCCACATGCAGAAGAATGAAACTGGACCATTCCCTTACACCACACACAAAAATAGACTCCAAATGGTTGAAAGACCTCAATGTGAGACAGGAGTCCATCAAAATCCTAAAGGAGAACACAGGCAGCAACCTCTTTGACCTCAGCTGCAGCAACTTCTTCCTAGAAACATTGCCAAAGGCAAGGGAAGCAAGGGCAAAAATGAACTATTGGGACCTCATCAAGATAAAAAGCTTTTGCACAGCAAAGGAAACAGTCAGCAAAACCAAAAGACAACTGACAGAATGGGAGAAAATATTTGCAAATGACATATCAGATAAAGGGCTAGTGTCCAAAATCTATAAAGAACTTATCAAACTCAACACCCAAAGAACAAATGATCCAATCAAGAAATGGGCAGAAGACATGAACAGACATTTTTCCAAAGAAGACATCCAAATGGCCAACAGACACATGAAAAAGTGCTCAACATCGCTCAGCATCAGGGAAATCCAAATCAAAACCTCAATGAGATACCACCTCACACCAGTCAGAATGGCTAAAATTAACAAGTCAGGAAATGACAGATGTTGGCGGGGATGCAGAGAAAGGGGAACCCTCCTACACTGTTGGTGGGAATGCAAGCTGGTGCAGCCACTCTGGAAAACAGTATGGAGGATCTTTAAAAAGTTGAGAATAGAGCTACCATTCAGTCCAGTAATTGCACTACTGGGTATTTACCCCAAAGATACAAATGTAGGGATCCAAAGGGGTATGTGCTCCCTAATGTTTATAGCAGCAATGTCCACAATAGCCAAACTGTGGAAAGAGCCAAGATGTCCAGCAACAGATGAATGGATAAAGAAGATGTGGTATATATATATACAATGGAATATTATGCAGCCATCAAAAAGAATGAAATCTTGCCATTTGCAATGACGTGAATGGAACTGGAGGGTATTATGCTGAGCGAAATAAGTCAATCACAGAAAGACATGTATCATATGACCTCACTGATATGAGGTATTCTTAATCTCAGGAAACAAACTGAGGGTTGCTGGAGTGGGGGGTGGGGTGGGAGGGATGGGGTGACTGGGCGATAGACATTGGGGAGGGTATGTGCTATGGTGAGCGCTGTGAAGTGTGCAAGACTGTTGAATCACAGATCTGTACCTCTGAAGCAAATAATACATTATGTGTTAAAAAAAAAAAAAGATAGCAGGAGGGGAAGAATGAAGGGGGTGGAAATCGGAGGGGGAGATGAACCATGAGAGACTATGGACTCTGAAAAACAAACTGAGGGTTCTAGAGGGGAGGGGGGTGGGAGGATGGGTTAGCCTGGTGATGGGTATTGGAGAGGGCACGTTCTGCATGGAGCACTGGGTGTTATATGCAAACAATGAATCATGGAACACTACATCAAAAGCTAATGATGTGGGGCGCCTGGGTGGCTCAGTTGGTTAAGCGACTGCCTTCGGCTCAGGTCATGATCCTGGAGTCCCAGGATCGAGTCCCGCATCGGGCTCCCTGCTCAGCAGGGAGTCTGCTTCTCCCTCTCCCGCTCCCCCCTCTTGTGCTTTCTCTCTCTCACTCTCTCTCTCAAAAAAAAAAAAAAAAAAAAAAAA